>NC_069501.1:1202956063-1203081063 GCF_027579735.1 Bombina bombina | reverse complement strand
CAATAATTATAAGGGCAATGACTCCCACACCAGCAAATACGTATACTGTAGAGAAACAGCAGGTAAAAGAGTATTATTTATACAATAGACTTTACCAGTATTGAGATCATTATTAAATACTATTAAATAAACGTGGCACATTATATTTTCTACCTTTAGCATGCCATGTATTTAAAAAGTGTATGTATCAAGCTGTTTGTGAGGTGATTACATCATATCCTATATAATAAATGGCCAAGTATGTTTGTCAGATGCAGTCATGCGCAGTAGAGACTGCACGTGACAAACATACCTGGCCGTTTGGATCCTGACACTCAGCACTCAGCACAGAGCAAGGCTGAAGTGGAGTGTCAGGGGGTGTGACCGACGGGAGCGTCGCGATGGGGGCATGGCCAGGTGTGACGAGGGCGTGACCGGGTGCGACGAGGGGAGTGGCCAGGCATGGCGAAGGGACGAGGCCAGATGCGATGATGGGCGCGGCCGGTCGGGTGTCGCCGCGATGGGGCGTGGTCGGGCGGGGTGCCGCGATGGGGGTGTGGCCAGAGAGGTAAAGGGTTTGAAAGACAGAGCCATAGAGGGAGCAAGAGAGGGGCAAAGAAGGGCCAAAGAGTGGGGGAGAGAGCCAAATAGAGGGGGGAGAGCAAAAGAGGGGGAAGAGAGAGAGGAAAAGAGGAAAGCGAGCCAAAGAGGAGAGAGCAAAAGAGGAAAACGAGCCAAAGAGGAAAGAGAGCCAAAGAGGGGAGAGAGCCAAAGAGGGGGGAGAGAGAACAAAAGAGGGGGGGGGGAGAGCCAAAGAGGGGGGGGAGAGAGCCAAAGAGGGGGGGAGAGAGCCAAAGAGGGGGCAGAGAGAACAAAAGAAAGAGGGGAGAGAGCCAAAGAGGGGAGAGAGAGAGCAAAAGAGAGGGAGAGAGCGCAAAAGAGAGGGGGGAGAGAGCGCAAAAGAGGGGGGAGAGAAAGCAAAAGAGAGGGGGGAGAGAGAGCAAAAGAGAGGTGGGGAGAGAGCAAGGGGTGGGACGGCTGTACTGCAAAAAATGGCCCGTGTACACGGGCTTTAGTACTAGTGAATTATAATCTGTAAATGACTGCAGTGACAGCCAGGAGTAATAATTATAGGGACACTGAAGTATTATCTACCAGATAGTATATTAATACAACTGTAGTATAATTTACACGGCACATAACTAGATGTATATGAAAGTTATTCTACAATTTTATTTTAATAAAAGTTTTTATTTATTCACTTACCTGAATTATTCAGTCCAGCCAGAAATTCTGTAAAAATGACAATAACAGTTAGAAGTATATCAAATAAATGCTTGTTATTCAGATTTTTTTTTTTATAATTACTACCAAACACTCTAAATCTATCCCAATTAATAAAAAATGCATTTAAACTATACAGTGTAAACATGAAGTCATTAGGCTGACTAGTGTTATATCCTTAACATTTGCTATTGCAGTCTTGAATGCCTCACTGTTCATTGGTCCCAGGGTCACCGCTATGTACAAACACAAAATAAAAGAACTATTTTTGCTGTAGTTCTAATCATAAGACATCACACAATTAATGTCCTACATAACTATATAAGTAAATAGTGCTCATGTGCAAGGGTCTTTGTAAATTGCCTTATCAGTTGGTACACAAGTAGATAATGCTGTTAGAGGTACTGTAGCAGGATGTAGCCAAGATATGTGACATCCCCGATGTATTTTTATATGTCTGTGACACCTCAAGAACAATATAAATACAACACAATAATAAAACAACTATTATGATCTGCAGTCTGTGTAGCCAGTAGTAGATAAAGGTGACTTTAAGATAGTTAAGATGCAGTGAGTTTTTAATCCAAGAAGCAGTCTGGTATCTGTTAACCCTTAGCTCTAATTCTGTGTGACAAAAAGATCTGAGAGCTATGATAGATCATGTTGCATATATTGGTAATATTTGCCTATTTAATTGCACACTCTATAGTGAATTAACTGTATAAATGTTTAATATAGCAACCACTTCTGTGAAGCCAATAAAACAGAACAATAAAACATAAAATTCTTTGTTAACACAGGGAGTTATGGAGGCTAAGCTGGGGGCTAGGGGAAAGGCTTTACAAGCCTGTATCTCAGCCCCCAGGTCACTTAAAGGGACTCCTCATTTGAAAAAAGGGGAGTAAAAACAGTGATTACCTGCAAAAGACTTAAAGTGCACTAACAGAGCCAATATCTCCCCCTCCTGTTTGTGGTAGAGTAACAAGTGAGCTCTCATTTGAAAGAGGGGAGTCTATCCCTCTTGTGCAAACGGGGGGGGGGGGTATATGGGCTTTGTTAGTGCTCACCTCCCTCCGGTTAAACTGCCCTTTAAGTACTGTAACTGCTTTTTTATGTTATTATTATTTTCATTTTACAGGCTCCTGAATTGAAAGAGGGGAGTCTTCCCTTTCAAATGAGGGGTTCCATGCCTATGTAAGAAGCAGATTATCAACCTTAAAGGGACAATAACCTGCTTGGCTCAAACAGAGCCCCTTCTGGCCCCTACCTTTTGTGATAGAGGAACAAGTGACCCCTCATTTGAAAGATGTGTGTCTGCATTTTTATGTGCGCTTCCCATAAGGGAAACAATAACTTTAAGTGCATCTGCAGGTTATAGCCACTTTAAGGGTGAGCACCTACAACTTAGAGAGGTATGAGACCACGCATGTCACGCATTGCCTTCTTTCAAATGAAGGGTCACACACCCCTCTAAATTCCCAGGGGATCACCATGGTAATGCTGCAAGGACACACCTGTGCAATGTTTAAGGATGGGAAGGGGGCAATTTTAGAGCCCCTATCCCCCCCATAAAACACAGTGATATGAGCTCAGAGTGGTATTAAAACACAGAGTAGAACTCCTCTTTCCAATGTGGGGTCTTATACCCTGCCATTAGTAGGTGATTTGCCAAAAAATGGTAATCACCTGCATAATGTATTTACTGTATGGGGGCAGTGGCTTAGAAGGAGCCCCTATCCCCTATAGACAGCATACAACACATAAGCACACAATACCCTTGCATGAAAGAAGAGATTACCCCAAAAGGGGTCTCATGTCCCTTTAGATAGCAGGTGATTGCTGTTGAAATGGAAATTGCCTGTTTTCTATGTGCACTGTATCATGTTCTTGGCATGTTCAGTGATCACCTTACAGAACTATAATCATATCAAACTACATCAAGTGGGGTGGGGGGGACCAATGTCCTAATTTGCCCCCTACAATACAAACTTGAGACCCTTTATTTAAAAACAGCAATCCTGCTCTTTCCAATGAGTAATCCTGTGTTTGTCTCGCTGCCAGATGACTACCATAACAATGACTAATACCTTTGGCTCTATTTTGGGTTTCTGGCAATATTTAATGGGCTTTTATTACCCTTTCACCACAGAAATATAACATAAGACTTCTTATTTGGTAGATACGATATGATTCAAATAAGGTGTTTCATATCCTTCTAACTATGATTTAATAGTAATAATGATAACCTGATAGTAGCTGATAACCTTATTTTGTTGTGTTGCTGATATTAGAGCTCTTAGATCCATGTTTCTCTGAACTAATAAAAACTTTTAGGAATCTAAATAAATGTGAGAATTGTGAGAATGTAAAAACAATATTTTGTGAAATTCTTTATAGGATGACTTTTTGTACAGCTATTTCTCTTGTAAGGTGTATCCAGTCCACGGGTTCATCCATTACTTGTGGGTTATTCTCCTTCCCAACAGGAATTTGCAAAGAGGACACCCACAGCAGAGCTGTCTATATAGCTCCTCCCTTAACCCCCACCCCCAGTCATTCTCTTTGCAAGCTCTCGACAAGTAAGAAGTATAAAGAGATATGTGGTGATTTAGTGTAGTTTTTCATCTTCAATCAAGAGTTTGTTATTTTAAATGGTACCGGCGTTGTACTGTTTACTCTCAGGCAGAAAATTAGAAGAAGAATTCTGCCTGGAGGATAATGATCTTAGCAGATTGTAACTAAGGTCCATTGCTGTTCTCACACATAACTGA
The DNA here is from genome assembly GCF_027579735.1 of Bombina bombina. Lineage (NCBI taxonomy): Eukaryota > Metazoa > Chordata > Amphibia > Anura > Bombinatoridae > Bombina > Bombina bombina. The sequence goes on along the minus strand of NC_069501.1, from coordinate 1,203,077,029 downwards.
AGAGTATGGGAAAACTTCAGCTGGGGGAACGGCCTGCAGCTTGCCTGCTTTGAGGTATGTTCAGTATAATTGTTTCTAGAGAGATGATACTAGAAAATGCTGACAGAGCCTTTTTGGAAATGTGGTAAGCTTGATGCAGTGATTTAATAATGACTGGGATCAAGCTTGCAAGGTTGGGTTATACTCATGTTATTTGTTTCTGGTGATTAAGGTGTTAAAAACGTTTGCTTTTTACACATGCAGATCGTTTTTTGAGAGTGTTTTAAACTTTGTTTTGGGGTTTAATTATCCACATGGCTTTTTTCAGACACTCCTAGGAGTGTTTCTTTAAGGCCCCTCTGACATCGAGTGTGGTGGGTGGGGCCTATTTTCACGCCTCAGTTGCGCAGTTGCTTTCATCCTAAGACATCAAGCTTCTCTAGAGGATTCCTGCTGGGTCTGAGGACCACTAAAGAGGGTTTCTTCCATTCCTGTTCATTTCTAAGGGCAGGTAGGCACCACAGTAGAGCTGTGGTGAGGTGTTTAGCAGTTTTATACCAGTGGTAGACGTTTTTTCAATCTGGTTTGGGGGCCAAAGGGTTAATCGTCCATTTGCAAGTGGGTGCAATATTACCTTGGGTTCATATACACACTGTAAAAATTTCGAAGAATTTACTACTTTTTTTCACTGTTTTGCAGTTTAAATGCTACTTTTTTTCTCTTAAAGGTACAGTACCGGTTTGAGGAAATTGTTGTTTTTCACTGTAATAAAGTGTTTTCCAAGCTTGCTTGTGTCTTTGCTAATCTGTTAAACATGTCTGACGTAGAAGAATCTACCTGTTCAATATGTTTAGATGCCATTGTGAAACCCCCTCTTAGAATGTGTACCACTTGTACTGAACTATCTATAAGTTACAAAGACCATATTGTGGCTTTTAAAAATATATCACCAGAGGATTCTCAGACTGTAAGAAGGGAGATTATACCATCTAGCTCTCCCCATGGGTCAGAACCTGTTATACCCGCACAAATGATGCCTGATGCGTCTAGCGCGTCTAATTCTTTTACTTTACGAGACATGGCGGCAGTTATGAGTTCTACTCTCACAGAAGTGTTGTCTAAACTGCCAGGGTTACAAGGAAAGCGAGACAGCTCTGGGGCTAGAACAAATACAGAGCTTTCTGACGCTTTAGTAGATATGTCCGTTATTCCCTCACAATGTTCCGAAGTTGGCGCAAGGGATTTGATATCTGAGGGTGATCTTTCAGACTCAGGGAAATTATTACTTCAGCCCAACTCTGACATGTCAACATTTAAATTTAAACTTGAACACCTCCGTTTATTGCTTAGGGAGGTCTTAACGACTCTGGATGATTGTGACCCCATTGTGGTACCAGAGAAATTGTGTAAAATGGACAAATACTTTGCAGTGCCTGTTTACACTGATGTTTTCCCAGTCCCTAAAAGGTTTTCGGAAATTATAACTAAGGAATGGGATAGGCCAGGTATTCCGTTCTCTCCCCCTCCTGTGTTTAAAAAGATGTTTCCCATAGTTGACGCCATGCGGGACTCGTGGCAAACAGTCCCCAAGGTGGAGGGAGCTATTTCTACTTTAGCGTACAACTATTCCGATTGAAGACAGTGGTGCTTTCAAAGATCCTATGGATAAAAAATTGGAAGGTCTCCTAAAGAAAATTTTCTTACATCAAGGTTTTCTTCTCCAGCCTCTCGCATGCATTGCTCCAATTACGGCTGCAGCGGCCTTTTGGTTCGAGTCTCTAGAAGAGACTCTACAAGTGGAGACTCCGTGGGATGAGATTTTAGACAGGATTAAAGCTCTTAAACTTGCTAATTCCTTTATTTCAGACGCCGTGTTTCAGCTAACCAAACTTGCGGCTAAAAATTCAGGTTTTGCCATCATGGCGCGTAGGGCGCTATGGCTTAAGTCCTGGTCAGCAGATGTTTCTTCAAAGTCTAAGCTTCTTAACATCCCCTTCAAAGGGAAGACCCTATTCGGGCCTGATCTGAAGGAGATCATTTCTGATATTACTGGGGGAAAAGGTCATGCCCTTCCCCAGGATAAGTCTAATAAGTTAACCTCTTAAGGACATATGACGGAATTTTTCCGTCATAAAACAATTGAGCAAACTGAAAGCTGTGTCCTTAAAGGGTTAATTAAGGACCAGACAGACTAATTTTCGCTCCTTTCGAAACTTCAGGAGTGGCGCGGCTTCCACTTCCTTTAGTACAAAACAAGAGGGAAATTTCGCCCAGTCCAGGCCAGTCTGGAGACCTAACCAGGCTTGGAACAAGGGGAAACAGGCTAAAAAGCCAGTTACTGTCTCTAAAACAGCATGAAGGAGTAGCCCCCGATCCGGGACCGGATCTATAGGGGGGCAGACTTTCTCTCTTCGCCCAGGCTTGGGTAAGAGACGTTCAGGGTCCTTGGGCAGTGGAGATTGTTTCCCAGGGATATCTTCTCGAATTCAAAGGTTCATCACCAAAGGGGAGATTCCATCTCTCTCAATTATCTGCAAACCAGATAAAGAGAGAGGCGTTCTTACATTGCGTCCAAGACCTACTGGTTATGGGAGTAATCCACCCAGTTCCAAGGGAGGAACAGGGGCAGGGTTTCTATTCAAATCTATTTATAGTTCCCAAAAAAGAGGGAACTTTAAGACCAATCTTGGATCTCAAGATCCTAAACAAATTCCTCAGGGTCCCATCCTTCAAGATGGAGACAATCCGAACCATTCTTCCTATGATCCAGGAGGGTCAATATATGACTACCGTGGATTTAAAGGATGCTTATCTGCACATTCCGATTCACAGAAATCATCATCAGTTCCTCAGGTTTGACTTCCTAGACAGGCATTACCAGTTTGTGGCTCTTCCCTTCGGGTTAGCCAGGGCGCCAAGAATCTTTACGAAGGTTCTAGGGTCCCTACTGGCAGTCCTAAGGCCGTGAGGCATTGCAGTGGCTCCTTACCTAGACGACATCTTGATCCAGGCGTCGACTCTTTAAATCGCCAAGTCCCATACGGACATTGTTCTGGCCTTTCTGAGGTCTCACGGGTAGTAGGTGAACAGAGAAAAGAGTTCTCTCTCCCCTCTCACAAGAGTTTCCTTCCTAGGGACTCAGTAGAAATGAAAAATTTTCTGACAGAGGTCAGGATATCAAAGCTACTAACTTCTTGCTGTGCTCTTCATTCCATTTCTCGACCGTCAGTGGCTCAGTGTATGGAAGTAATCGGCTTAATGGTAGCGGCAATGGACATAGTTCCGTTTGCCCGCCTACATCTCAGACCTCTGCAACTTTGCATGCTCAATCAGTGGAATGGGGACTACACAGATGCCAGCCTTCTGGGCTGGGGCACGGTCTGGAACTCCATAAAAGCTCAGGGCTCGTGGACTCAGGAGGAGGCCCTCCTCCCGATAAACATTCTGGAACTAAGAGCGATATTCAATGCTCTTCATGCATGGCCTCAACTGGCTGCGGTCAGGTTCATCAGATTTCAGTCGGACAACATCACGACTGTAGCCTATATCAACCATCAGGGGGGAACAAGGAGTCCCCTGGCAATGATGAAGGTTTCCAAGATTATTCTATGGGCAGAGGCTCACTCTTGCCATCTCTCAGCTATCCATATCCCAGGAGTAGAGAACTGGAAGGCGGATTTTCTAAGTCGGCAGACTTTTCACCCGGGGGAATGGGAGCTTCACCCGGAGGTATTTGCCCAACTGATTCATCTATGGGGCAGACCGGAGCTGGATCTGATGGCGTCCCGTCAGAATGCCAAGCTTCCTTGTTACGGGTCCAGGTCAAGGGATCCTCGGGCAGCACTAGTAGATGCCCTAGCAGCGCCCTGGTCCTTCAGCCTGGCTTATGTGTTTCCACCGTTTCCTCTTCTCCCGCGTCTGATTGCCAGAATCAAGCAGGAGAAAGCTTCGGTGATTTTAATTGCTCCTGCGTGGCCTCGCAGGACTTGGTATGCAGATCTGGTGGACATGTCATCCTGCCCACCATGGCCTCTGCCATTGAGGCAGGACCTTCTAATCCAGGGTCCATTCAAACACTCGAATCTAACTTCTCTTCGCCTGACTGCGTGGAGATTTAACGCTTGATCTTATCAAAGCGTGGTTTTTCTGAGTCTGTTATTGCTACCTTAATCCAGGCTAGGAAGCCTGTCACCAGGAAGATCTATCACAAGATATGGTGTAAATATCTTAATTGGTGTGATTCCAAGGGTTTCTCATGGAGTAGGGTCAAGATTCCTAGGATTCTATCTTTTCTCCAAGAAGGATTGGACAAAGGATTGTCAGCTAGTTCCTTAAAAGGACAGATATCTGCTCTGTCTATTCTCTTTCACAAGTGTCTGGCAGATGTTGCAGACGTTCAGGAGTTTTGTCAGGCTTTGGTCAGAATCAAGCCGGTATTTAAACCAGTTGCTTCGCCATGGAGTTTAAATTTAGTTCTTAAAGTTCTTCAAGGGGTTCCGTTTGAACCTATGCATTCATTAGATATTAAACTTTTATCTTGGAAAGTTTTGTTTCTAGTTGCTATTTCTTCGGCCCGAAGAGTTTCAGAGTTATCTGCTCTGCAGTGTGATTCACCCTATCTGATTTTCCATGCGGATAAGGTGGTGTTAAGTACTAAGCCAGGTTTTCTTCCTAAGGTGGTTTCCAATAGAAATATCAATCAGGAAATTGTGGTTCCTTCCCTGTGTCCGAATCCTTCTTCCAAGAAGGAACGGTTGTTGCACAATCTGGACGTGGTTCGTGCTTTAAAGTTCTACTTACAAGCAACTAAGGATTTTCATCAAACATCTGCCTTGTTTGTTGTCTACTCTGGTAAGAGGAGAGGTCTCAAGGCTTCGGCAACTTCTCTTTCTTTTTGGCTGAGAAGCATAATCCGTTTAGCTTACGAGACTGCTGGCCAGCAGCCTCCTGAAAGGATTACAGCCCACTCTACTAGAGCGGTAGCTTCCACATGGGCATTCAAAAATGAGGCTTCTGTTGAACAGATTTGCAAGGCGGCGACTTGGTCTTCGCTTCATACTTTTTCTAAATTCTACAAATTTGATACTTTTGCTTCCTCGGAGGCTATTTTTGGGAGAAAGGTCTTACAGGCAGTGGTGCCTTCTGTTTAAGTTTCTGCCTTGTCCCTCCCTTCATCCGTGTCCTAAAGCTTTGGTATTGGTATCCCACAAGTAATGGATGAACCCGTGGACTGGATACACCTTACAAGAGAAAACAAAATTTATGCTTACCTGATAAATTTCTTTCTCTTGTGGTGTATCCAGTCCACGGCCCGCCCTGTCACTTTAAGTCAGGTGTTTTTATTTTTTAAACTACAGTCACCACTGCACCCTATAGTTTCTCCTTTCTTTCATGTAATTAGCAAGAGTCCATGAGCTAGTGACGTATGGGATATACATTCCTACCAGGAGGGGCAAAGTTTCCCAAACCTTAAAATGCCTATAAATACACCCCTCACCACACCCACAATTCAGTTTTACAAACTTTGCCTCCGATGGAGGTGGTGAAGTAAGTTTGTGCTAGATTCTACGTTGATATGCGCTCCGCAGCAAGTTGGAGCCCGGTTTTCCTCTCAGCGTGCAGTGAATGTCAGAGGGATGTGAGGAGAGTATTGCCTATTTGAATGCAGTGATCTCCTTCTACGGGGTCTATTTCATAGGTTCTCTGTTATCGGTCGTAGAGATTCATCTCTTACCTCCCTTTTCAGATCGACGATATACTCTTATATATACCATTACCTCTGCTGATTCTCGTTTCAGTACTGGTTTGGCTTTCTACAACATGTAGATGAGTGTCCTGGGGTAAGTAAATCTTATTTTCTGTGACACTCTAAGCTATGGTTGGGCACTTTGTTTATAAAGTTCTAAATATATGTATTCAAACATTTATTTGCCTTGACTCAGAATGTTCAACATTCCTTATTTTCAGACAGTCAGTTTCATATTTGGGATAATGCATTTGAATTAATAATTTTTTCTTACCTTCAAAAATTTGACTCTTTTTTCCCTGTGGGCTGTTAGGCTCGCGGGGGCTGAAAATGCTTCATTTTATTGCGTCATTCTTGGCGCGGACTTTTTTGGCGCAAAAATTCTTTTCCGTTTCCGGCGTCATACGTGTCGCCGGAAGTTGCGTCATTTTTTGACGTTATTTTGCGCCAAAAATGTCGGCGTTCCAGATGTGGCGTCATTTTTGGCGCCAAAAGCATTTTAGGCGCCAAATAATGTGGGCGTCTGATTTGGCGCTAAAAAATATGGGCGTCGCTTTTGTCTCCACATTATTTTAGTCTCATTTTTTCATTGCTTCTGGTTGCTAGAAGCTTGTTCTTTGGCATTTTTTCCCATTCCTGAAACTGTCATTTAAGGAATTTGATCAATTTTGCTTTATATGTTGTTTTTTTGTCTTACATATTGCAAGATGTCTCACGTTGCATCTGAGTCAGAAGATACTACAGGAAAATCGCTGTCTAGTGCTGGAGCTACCAAGCTAAGTGTATCTGCTATAATTTTTAGTATCTGTTTCTCCAGCTGTTGTTTGTATTGCATGTCATGACAAACTTATTAATGCAGATAAAATTTCCTTTAGTACTGTTACATTACCTGTTGCTGTTCCCTCAACATCTAATTTTCAGAGTGTTCCTGATAAACATAAGAGATTTTTTTTTTTTTTTTTTTTTTTTTTTTTTTTAAATCCATTAAGAAGGCTATGTCTGTTATTTCTCCTTCTAGTTTACATAAAAGTCTTTTAAAACTTCTCTTTTTTCAGATGAATTTTTAAATGAACATCATCATTCTGATACTGATAAATCTTTGTATTTGTTCAAGATGGAATTTATTCGTTCTTTATTTAAAGAAGTATTAATTGCATTAGAAATAGAGGATTCTGGTCCTCTTGATACTAAATCTAAACGTTTAAATAAGGTTTTTAAATCTCCTGTAGTTATTCCAGAAGTGTTTAATCTCCCTGATGCTATTTCTGAAGTAATTTCCAGGGAATGGAATAATTTGGGTAATTCTTTTACTCCTTCTAAACGTTTAAGCAATTATATCCTGTGCCATCTGACAGATTAGAGTTTTTTTGGGACAAAATCCCTAAGGTTATGGGGCTGTCTCTACTCCTGCTAAATGTACTACTATTCCTACGGCAGATAGTACTTTATTTAAGGGAAATTGAATCCTTTCTAAGAAAAGCTTACTTATGTTCAGGTAATCTTCTTAGACCTGCTATATTTTTAGCGGATGTTGCTGCAGCTTCAACTTTTTGGTTAGAAGCTTTAGCGCAACAAGTAACAGATCATAATTTTATAGCATTATTATTATTCTATAACATGCTAATAATTTTATTGGTGATACCATCTTTTGATATCATTAGAGTTGATGTCAGGTATATGTCTCTAGCTATTTTAGCAAGAAAAACTTTATGGATTAAACTTGGAATGCTGATATGTCTTCTAAGTCAACTTTGCTTTCCCTTTCTTTCCAGGGTATTAAATTATTATTTCAATTGTTTCTGGAAGGAAGGGAACTTTTTTACCAAAGGATAAAAAATCTAAGGTAAATTTAGGTCTAATAATCTTTTTTGTTCCTTTCCTCACAACAAGGAACAAAAGCCTGATCCTTCATCCTCAGGAGCGGTATCAGTTTGGAAACTATTTCCAGTTTGGAATATATCCAAGCCTTATAGAAATCTATAGCCAGCTCCTAAGTACCCATGAAGGTGCGGCCCTTATTCCAGCTCAGCTGGTATGGGGCAGATTACGTTTTCTTCAAAGAAATTTGGATCAATTCCGTTCTCAATCTCTGGTTTCAGAACATTGTTTCAGAAAGGTACAGAATTGGCTTCAGTTAAGGCCTCCTGCTAAGAGATTTTTTTCTTTCCCGTGTCCCAGTTAACACAGCAAAGGCTCAGCATTTCTGAAATGTGTTTCAGATCTAGAGTTGGTTGGAGTAATTATGCCAGTTCCAGTTCTGGAACAGGGGCTGGGGTTTTATTTTATCTCTTCATTGTACCAAGAAGGTCAATTCCTTCAGACCAGTTCAGGATCTATCAATATTGAATCGTTATGTAAGGATACAAACATTCAAGATGGTTACTGTAGGACTATCCTGTTTTTTGTTTAGCAAGGGCATTATATGTCTACAATAGATTTACAGGATGTGTATCTGCATATTCCGATTCATCCAGATCACTTTTAGTGTCTGAGATTCTCTTTTTAGACAAGCATTACCAGTTTTTTTGGCTCTACCGTTTGGCCTAGCCTCAGTTCCAAGAATTTTTTTCAAAGGTTCTCGGTGCCCTTCTTTCTGTAATCAGAGAACAGGGTTTTGGTATTTCCTTATTTGGGCGATATCTTGGTATTTGCTCAGTCTTCTCATTTTCGAAGAATCTCATACGTATCGACTTGTGTTGTTTCTTCAAGTTCATGGTTGGAGGTTCAATTTACTAATCAGTTCATTGATTCCTCAGACAAGGGTAACCTTTTTAGGTTTCTAGATAGATTCAGTGTCTATGACTCTGTCCTTGTCAGACAAGAGAAGTTTAACATTGATATCAGCTTGTCAAAACCTTCAGTCACAATCATTCCCTTTGGTAGCCTTATGCATGGAAATTTTAGGTCTTAGGACTGCCGCATCAGATGCGATCTCCTTTGCTCGTTTTCACATGCGACCTCTTCAGCTCTGTATGCTGAACCAATGGTGCAGGGATTACTCAAAGATATCTCAATTAATATCTTTAAACCGATTATACGACACTCTCTGACATGGTGGACAGATCACCATCGTTTAGTTCAGGGGGCTTCTTGTTCTTCCGACCTGGACTATAATCTCAACAGATGCAAGTCTTACAGGTTGGGGAGCTGTGTGGGGGTATCTGACGGCACAAGGGGTTTGGGAATCTCAGGAGGTGAGATTTCCGATCAGTATTTTGGAACTCCGTGCAATTTTCAGAGCTTTTCAGTCTTGGCCTCTTCTGAAGAGAGAGTTGTTCATTTGTTTTCAGATAGACAATGTCACAACTGTGGCATACATCAATCATCAAGGAGGGACTCACAGTCCTCTGGTTATGAAAGAAGTATCTCGAATTTTGGTTTGGGCGGAATCCAGCTCCTGTCTAATCTCTGCGGTTCATATCCCAGGTATGGACAATTGGAAAGCGGATTATCTCAGTCGCCAAACGTTGCACCTGGGCGAATGGTCTCTTCACCCAGAGGTATTTCCTCAGATTGTTCAAATGTGGGAACTCCCAGAAATAGATCTGATGGCTTCTCATCTAAACAAGAAACTTCCCTGGTATCTGTCCGGATCCCGGGATCCTCGGGCGGAGGCAGTGGATGCATTATTTCTTCCTTACAAGTGTCATCCTGCCTATATCTTTCCGCCTCTAGTTCTTCTTCCAAGGGTATTCTCCAATATTCTAAAGGAATGCTTGTTTGTTCTGCTGGTAGCTCCAGCATGGCCTCACAGGTTTTGGTATGCGGATCTTGTCCGGATGGCCTCTTGCCAACCGTGGACTCTTCCGTTAAGACCAGTCTTTCTGTCTCAAAACCTTAATTTTAAGGTATGGAGTTTGAACGCTTGATTCTTGGTCAAAGAGGTTTCTCTGACTCTGTGATTGATACTATGTGACAGGCTCGTAAATCTGTATCTAGAGAGATATATTATAGAGTCTGGAAGACTTATATTTCTTAGTGTCTTTCTCATCTTTTTTTCTTGGCATTCTTTTTGAATACCGAGAATTTTACAGTTTCTTCAGGATGGTTTAGATAAAGGTTTGTCCGCAAGTTCCTTGAAAGACAAATCTCTGCTCTTTCTGTTCTTTTTCACAGAAGGTTTGCTAATCTTCCTGATATTTATTGTTTTGTACAACCTTTGGTTCGTATAAAACCTGTCATTAAGTCAATTTCTCCTCCTTGGAGTTTGAATTTGGTTCTGGGGGCTCTTCAAGCTCTTCCTTTTGAACCCATGCATTCTTTGGTCATTATATTACTTTCTTGGAAAGTTTTGTTTCTTTTGGCCATCTCTTCTGCCAGAAGAGTCTCTGAATTATCTACTCTTTTTTGTGAGTCTCCTTTTCTGATTTTGCATCAGGATAAGGCGGTGCTGCGAACTTCTTTTGAATTTTTTACCTAAGGTTGTGAATTCTAACAACATTAGTAGAGAAATTATGGTTCCTTCATTATGTCCTGATCCTATGAATTCTAAGGAGAAATCATTGCATTCTTTGGATGCTGTTAGAGCTTTGTAATATTATGTTGAAGCTACTAAGTCTTTCCGAAAGACTTCTAGTCTATTTGTCATCTTTTCCGGTTCTAGAAAAGGCCAGAAAGCTTCTGCCATTTCTTTGGCATCTTGGTTGAAATCTTTATTTCATCATGCCTATGTTGAGTCGGGTAACACTCCGCCTCAAAGGATTACAGCTCATTCTACTAGGTCAGTTTCTACTTCCTGGGCGTTTAGGAATGAAGCTTCGGTTGATCAGATTTGCAAAGCAGCAACTTGGTCCTCTTTGCATAATTTTACTAAATTCTACCATTTTGTTGTGTTTTCTTCTTTTGAAGCAGTTTTTGGGAGAAACGTACTTCAGGCAGTGTTTTCAGTTTGAATCTTCTGCTTATGTTTTTTCATTAAAATTTTATTCTGGGTGTGGATTATTTTCAGCAGGAATTGGCTGTCTTTATTTTATCCCTCCCTCTCTAGTGACTCTTGCGTGGAAAGATCCACATCTTGGGTAATCATTATCCCATACGTCACTAGCTCATGGACTCTTGCTAATTACATGAAAGAAAACATAATTTATGTAAGAACTTACCTGATAAATTCATTTCTTTCATATTAGCAAGAGTCCATGAGGCCCGCCCTTTTTTTGTGGTGGTTTTGATTTTTTTGTATAAAGCACAATTATTCCAATTCCTTATTTTATATGCTTTCGCACTTTTTTCTTATCACCCCACTTCTTGGCTATTCGTTAAACTGAATTGTGGGTGTGGTGAGGGGTGTATTTATAGGCATTTTAAGGTTTGGGAAACTTTGCCCCTCCTGGTAGGAATGTATATCCCATACGTCACTAGCTCATGGACTCTTGCTAATATGAAAGAAATGAATTTATCAGGTAAGTTCTTACATAAATTATGTTTTTTCTTACTTGCCTTCGGTCGAATGACTGGGGGTGGGGGTTAAGGGAGGAGCTATATAGACAGCTCTGCTGTGGGTGTCCTCTTTGCAACTTCCTGTTGGGAAGGAGAATATCCCACAAGTAATGGATGAACCCGTGGACTGGATACACCACAAGAGAAAGAAATTTATCAGGTAAGCATAAATTTTGTTTTTTATTTATTTATTTATTTGAAATATGTTTAGCTACATTGAGTGAGTTTGGACAAGGGTAGGAGCATTAATTGTCAAAATGGGTTAAGCCACCACTCTGGGTAATCAGAATATTGTGTCATTAAAATTATGTCATAAAATATATCTAATATTTGTATGTTTAGATATTTCATACCTATTTATTTTCTGTATAAATGGCAAGATGGTTCATAGTGCCAAAAACAATAAATGTTATTATCTTCTGTTTTTCAATCATCAATTGTTATTGAAAAATATAAATATGCTAAATACTGGTGTTTTGGGAAGGTGAGCAAATGATAGATGTGGGAAAACAAACGCCTAGATTACGAGTCTTGCGTTAGCCTTAAAAAGCAGCGTTGAGAGGTCCCAACGCTGCTTTTTAACGCCCATTGGTATTACGTGTCTTGAAATGACAGGCTCACTGCTCACTTTTTCTGCCAGACTCGAAAATACCGCAAATCCACTTACGTCAATTGCGTATCCTCTTTTTTCAATGGCACTTGCATAGCGCCGGGTATTACGAGTCTGCCAAAAAGTGAGCGGTACACCCTCTCCTGTCAAGACTGGTACCGCATTTAAAAGTCAGTAGTTAAGAGTTTTATGGTCTAACGCTGTAGCATAAAACTCTTAACTAAAGTGCTAAAAAGTACACTAACACCCATAAACTACCTATTAACCCCTAAACCGAGGCCCCCCCACATCACAAACACTAAAATAAAATTTTTTACCCTTAATCTGCCGAACTGGACATCGCTGCCACTATAATAAATATATTAACACCTAAACTGCCGCACTCCTGCCTGGCAAACACTAGTTAAATTTTATTAACCCCTAATCTGCCGTCCCTAACATCGCCGACACCTACCTACATTTATTGACCCCTAATCTGCCGCCCCCAACGTCGCTGCTACTATATTAAAGTTATTAACCCCTAAATCTAAGTCTAACCCTAACCCCCCCCAACTTAAATATAATTTAAATAAATCTAAATAAAATAACTGCAATTAACTAAATTATTCCTATTTAAAACTAAATACTTACCTATAAAATAAACCCTAAGATAGCTACAATATAACTAATAGTTATATTGTAGCTATCTTAGGGTTTATTTTTATTTTACAGGCAAGTTTGTATTTATTTTAACTAGGTAGAATAGTTACTAAATAGTTATTAACTATGTAATAACTACCTAGCTAAAATAAATACAAATTTACCTGTAAAATAAAACCTAACCTAAGTTATAATTACACCTAACACTACACAAGTTTTTTAAACTAATTACACCTAATCTAATCCCCCTAATAAAATAAAAAAGCCCCCCAAAATAATAAAAAGCCCTACCCTATACTAAATTACAAATAGCCCTTAAAAGGGCCTTTTGCGGGGCATTGCCCCAAAGTAATCAGCTCTTTTACCTGTAAAAAAAAGTACAAATCCCCCCCCAACATTACAACCCACCACCCACACACCCAACCCTACTCTAAAACCCACCCAATCCCCCCTTAATAAAACCTAACACTAACCCCTTGAAGCTCACCCTACCTTGAGAAGTCTTCACCCAAACGGGCCGAAGTCCTCAACGAAGCCGGGCGAACTGGTCCTCCAGACAGGCAGAAGTCTTCATCCAAGCCGGGAAGAAGAGGTCTTCCAGACGGGCAGAAGTCTTCATCCAGACGGCATCTTCTATCTTCATCCATCCGGCGCGGAGCGGGTCCATCTTCAAGATATCCGATGTGGAGCATCCTCTTGTTTAAAACTATGTTGCAGGCTCGTAATTCTGTGTCTAGAAAGATTTATTATCGAGTTTGGAAGACTTACATTTCATGGTGTTCTTCTCATAAATTCTCTTGGCATTCTTTTAGAATTCCTAGAATTTTTCAGTTTCTTCAGGATGGTTTAGATAAGGGTTTGTCTGCAAGGTCTTTGAAAGGACAAATCTCTGCTCTTTCTGTTCCACAGAAAAATTGCTAAACTTCCTGATATTTATTGTTTTGTACAGGCTTTGGTTCGTATCAAGCCTGTCATTAAATCAATTTCTCCTCCTTGTAGTCTTAATTTGGTTTTGAAGGCTTTTCAGGCTCCTCCGTTTGAGCCTATGCATTTTCTGGACATTAAATTACTTTCTTGGAAAGTGTTGTTCCTTTTGGCCATCTCTTCTGCTAGAAGAGTTTCTGTTTTATCTGCTCTTTCTTGTGAGTCTCCTTTTCTGATTTTTCATCAGGATAAGGCGGTTTTTGCGGACTTCGTTTAAATTTTTACCTAAAGTTGTGAACTTTAACAACATTAGTAGAGAAATTGTTGTCCCTTCTTTGTGTCCTAATCCTAAGAATTCTCTGGAGAGATCCTTACATTCTTTGGATGTGGTAAGAGCTTTGAAATATTATGTTGAAGCTACTTTCAGGAAGACTTCTAGTCTATTTGTTATCTTTTCCAGTTCTAGGAAAGGTCAGAAGGCTTCTGCCATTTCTTTGGCATCTTGGTTAAAGCTTTTGATTCATCATGCTTATTTGGAGTCGGGTAATTCCCCGCCTCAGAGGATTACGGCTCATTCTACTAGGTCAGTTTTCACTTCCTGAGTTTTTAAGAATGAAGCTTCTGTTGATCAGATTTGCAAAGCAGCAACTTGGTCTTCTTTGCTTACTTTTTCCTAAATTCTACCATTTTGATGTTTTCTCTTCTTCAGAAGCAGTTTTTGGTAGAAAAATACTTCAGGCAGCTGTTTCAGTTTGATTCTTCTGCTTATATTTTCAGTTTTTTTTCATTATATGATTAAAACTTTTGATTTGGGTTGTGGATTATTTTTTCAGCGGAATTGGCTGTCTTTATTTGTATCCCTCCCTCTCTAGTGACTCTTGCGTGGAGTTCCACATCTTGGGTATTTGCTATCCCATACGTCACTAACTCTTGCCAATTACATGAAAGAAAACATAATTTATGTAAGAATTTACCTGATAAATTAATTTCTTTCATATTGGCAAGAGTCCATGAGGCCCACCCTTTTTATGGTGGTTATGAATTTTTTTGTATAAAGCACAATTATTCCAATTCCTTGTTGATGCTTACGCTCCTTTCTTATCACCCCACTTCTTGGCTATTCGGTAAACTGAATTGTGGGTGTGGTGGGGGGTGTATTTATAGGCATTTTGAGGTTTGGGAAACTTTTTCCCTCCTGGTAGGAATGTATATCCCATACGTCACTAGCTCATGGACTCTTGCCAATATGAAAGAAATGAATTTATCAGGTAAATTCTTACATAAATTATGTTTTTCATAGAATTTGTTTAAAAATCGGATCTCTTTTTAATAAGCCCCAATGTTTTGAGAGAATATTCTTTATTTCTTTGTGATTGTCATTGTAACTTGTGATAAATGTGGTTTCATGTCGTGAGTCACAAATGGGACTTTTTTTGGTCTTAAAAAATTCTTCTCTATTAAGAGAACGTGCTTTTAAGAAACCAGATTCAATAAGTGCATCTGTATGTGTTTTTCTTTAAATCTATTTTTAAGGATCTGGCTTTGTGTGTCATATGTAGTTAAATCAGTGCTAAGGGATATTTAGTTTCCAACTGGAATAATGGTTACTGTAAAAATCTAAAAAATTGTTGCTATCTACTGCCTTAAAATATGTACAAGATTTTATGTGATTGTTATCATTCCACATAAGAGAAACATCTAAAAAATCTATGTGGTCTTCTTGTACATTCCATGTAAATTTAATACTCATATCATTCATATCAACCTCATGTTGGAAACTTTTCAGGGATTCTAAATTGCCCCTCCATATGAATAACAAATCATCAATGTAACAGCCATAGAAGACCAGATTTGACTCCCATTTTGCGTCGTATATATATCTATTTCTTTTACAAAGATATGACGAGTCCACGGATTTCATTCTTACTTGTGGGATATTAACCTCCTGCTAACAGGAAGTGGCAAAGAGCACCACAGCAGAGCTGTATATATAGCCCCTCCCTTCCCCTCCACCCTCAGTCATTCTCTTTGCCTGTGCTATACTAGGAAGAGGTAAAGTGAGGTGCTAGTTTTATTTTCTTCAATCAAGAAGTTTTTTATTTTAAATGGTACCGGTGAGTACTATTTTCCTCAGGGGGTTATGGAAGAAGATTTCTGCCCTGAGGTTGATGATCTTAGCAGTTGTAACTAAGATCCACGCTGGTTCCCACAAGACTTCTGAAGGTAACACATGAGACATCTTCAGTGTGGAGACCGGTTTCATGCTACAAGCAGCATTAAGGTATGTGCAGCCTTTTATTTCTGAAGAGACTTGATATATCAGAACTGGCTGGCATTTTTTTCCCTATATGGGAATGGGGTAAGCAGTAGACCTGTTTCACAGAAGGGTATTACTAGAGTCTCCTGTTATTATTTTATATTTCTGACATAAGGGCATGATATGACACTCTGGGAGAGGCATAAGAACTTTTAATCGATAAGCTGTATTAAACGATTGAGTTATTTTTTATTATATGTCCAGCATGACTTGCTGGGATATGTTTGGGGTGTGTTTTGTGTTACACTTAGCTGTATGTTAAACCGCTTCCCATGCGGTTGTGTTTGGGCCTACTCCAACTTCGGCCATAAGGGGCGGGGCTTGTCTTCGCACGCTCAGATGCGCACTTCCTTCTGACAGAGGAGCATCAAGCAGTAACTCCGGTTGCTCCTGGACAGTAGTCTCTGGCTTAGAGTGTTGGCTATTGATTCCGAAGTACCCTGGGGGCAGGTAGGCGCCACAGCAGTGCTGTGGCGAGGTGCAGAGGGTGTTTTTGTGTAAACTGATATATTTTTCACTTTTTATTTTTTCACCTTTCTCATAAGGTGCAATAATTTTTGGATATACTAGTTAGGTTTAGTGAATTTTGGTAGCAAATTAACGTTATTTAAGCAGAAATTGTTCACTTTTTCTTTCTTAAAGGCGCACTACACGTTTTTCAAAGTTTTATTTAAACAATGAATTAAGTGTTTAAACGACTTTTGTGGCTATTATTAGTCTGTTCAACATGTCTGACATTGAGGATTCTCATTGTTCTATGTGTTTAGAAGCTATTGTGGAACCACCTCTTACATTGTGTACCTCTTGTACTGAAAGGGCCTTACATTGTAAAGACCATATTTTAGGTCAAGATAGTGTGCCTAAGGATGATTCTCAATCTGAAGAGAATCAGGTTATGCCATCCAATTCTCCCCAAGTGTCACAACCTTTAACGCCCACACAAGTGACGCCAAGTACCTCTAGTGCGTCTAATTCCTTTACTCTGCAGGAGATGGCTGCAGTTATGTCAACTACCCCTACAGAGGTATTATGTAAATTACTAGTGTTGCAGGGTAAACGCAGTAGGCCAGGTATTAATGTAAATACTGAATCCTCTGATACTTTATTAGCTATTTCCGATGTACCCTCACAGTGTTCTGAGTTGGGGGTCAGGGAATTGCTGTCTGAGGGAGAAATTTCAGACTCAGGGAATGTGTTACCTCAGACAGATTCGGACGTTATGTCCTTTAAATTTAAGCTTGAACACCTCCGTCTGTTGCTTCGGGAGGTCTTAGCGACTCTGGATGATTGTGATCCTATTATGATACCACCAGAGAAATTGTGTAAGATGGACAAATATTTAGGAGTGCCTACTTATACCGATGTTTTTCTGGTTCCTAAAAGAATTTCGGAAATTATTAAGAAGGAATGGGATAGACCAGGTATACCATTTTCTCCCCCTCCTACTTTTAAGAAAATGTTTCCCATATCGGACACCATTCGGGACTTGTGGCAAACGGTCCCTAAGGTGGAGGGAGCTATATCTACTCTGGCTAAGCGTACAACTATACCCATTGAGGACAGTTGTGCTTTCAAAGACCCTATGGATAAAAAATTAGAGGGTCTCCTAAAGAAATTGTTTATTAATCAGGGTTTTCTTTTACAACCTACTGCTTGCATTGTTCCAGTAACTACTGCAGCAGCTTTTTGGTTTGAAGCTCTGGAAGAATCCCTGAAGGTTGAGACTTTCTTCTTTGCCCAGGCTTGGGCAAGAGATGTTCAGGACCCCTGGGTACTAGAAATAGTGACCCAAGTTTATCAGTTGGATTTCAAGGATTTTCTCCCAAGAGGGAGGTTTCATCTTTCAAGATTATCTGCAGACCAGATAAAAAGAGAGGCGTTCTTACGCTGTGTAAAAGACCTTGTTACCATGGGAGTAATTTGTCCAGTTCCAAAATCAGAACAGGGGTTTTACTCAAATCTATTTGTGGTTCCCAAAAAAGAGGGCACATTCAGACCCATCTTAGATCTCAAGTGTCTAAACAAATTCCTCAGAGTCCCATCGTTCAAGATGGAGACTATATGAACAATTTTACCAATGATCCAGGAGGGTCAATATATGACTACCGTGGATTTGAAGGATGCTTACCTTCATATTCCTATCCACAAGGATCATCATCAGTTTCTAAGGTTTGCCTTCCTGGACAAACATTATCAGTTTGTGGCTCTTCCCTTCGGGTTGGCCACAGCACCCAGAATCTTCACAAAGGTTCTAGGGTCTCTTTTGGCGGTTCTCAGACCGCGAGGCATAGCAGTGGCACCTTATCTGGATGATATTCTAATTCAGGCGTCAACTTATCAACTGACAAAATCTCACACGGACATAGTGTTGTCTTTCTTGTGAACTCACGGTTGGAAGGTGAACATAGAGAAGAGTTCACTTGTTCCACAGACAAGGGTTCCTTTCTTGGGAACTCTGATAGACTCGGTAGCCATGAAAATATTTCTGACAGAGGTCAGAAAATCAAAGATTCTAAATACTTGCCGAGCACTTCAGTCCATTCCTCGGCCATCAGTGGCTCAGTGTATGGAGGTAATTGGATTAATGGTAGCGGCAATGGACATTGTTCCGTTTGCTCGCTTTCATCTCAGACCACTGCAACTGTGCATGCTCAGACAGTGGAATGGGGATTTTGCAGATTTATCTCCTTAGATAAATCTGGATCAAGAGACCAGAAATTCTCTTCTTTGGTGGTTGTCGTCGGATCATCTGTCCCAGGGGACTTGTTTCCGCAGACCCTCGTGGGTGATAGTGACAACGGATGCCAGCCTTCTGGGCTGGGGTGCAGTTTGGAACTTCCTGAAGGCTCAGGTTGTTTGGACTCAGGTGGAGTCTCTACTTCCAATGAATATTCTGGAACTGAGAGCAATATTCAATACGATTCAGGCTTGGCCTCAGTTGGCTTCGGGCAAATTCATCAGATTCCAGTCGGACAACATCACGACTGTGGCATATATCAATCATCAGGGGGGAACAAGGAGTTCCTTAGCGATGATAGAAGTATCCAAGATAATTTGAGGGGCGGAGGCTCACTCTTGTAATCTGTCAGCGATCTACATCCCAGGAGTAGAGAACTGGGAAGCGGATTTCCTAAGTCGATAGACTTTTCATCCGGGGGAGTGGAACTTCACCCGGAGGTTTTTGCCTCATTGATTCTCAGATCTGGAATTGGATCTGATGGCATCTCGACAGAATGCCAAGCTTCCAAGATATGGATCCCGGTCAAGGGATCCTCAGGCCGAACTGATAGATGCCTTGGCAGTGCCTTTGTTGTTCAGCCTAGCTTATGTGTTTCCACCGTTTCCTCTCCTTCCACGTGTGATTGTTCAAATCAAACAGGAGAAAGCTTCAGTGATCCTGATAGCGCCTGCGTGGCCACGCAGGACTTGGTTTGCCGATCTAGTGGACATGTCCTCTCTGCCACCGTGGAAACTTCCATTGAGACAGAACCTTCTCATTCAAGGTCCTTTCCAACATCCAAATCTAATTTCTCTGCAGCTGACTGCGTGGAGATTGAACGCTTGATTTTATCGAAGCGAGGATTCTCTGATTCGGTCATCAATACTTTGATAAAGGCTAGAAAGCCTGTCACTAGAAAAATCTATCATAAGATATGGCGTAAATATCTTTATTGGTGTGAATCCAAGGGTTACTCATGGAGTAAAGTTAGGATTCCTAGGATTCTGTCTTTTCTCCAAGAAGGATTGGAGAAAGGGTTATCAGCAAGTTCCTTAAAGGGACAAATTTCAGCTTTGTCAATTCTGTTTCACAAACGTTTCACAAAAGTCTTTTTGTCAGGCTCTATCTAGAATTAAGCCTGTATTTAGACCCATTACTCCTCCCTGGAGTTTGAATTTAGTTCTTCGAGTTCTTCAAGGGGTTCCGTTTGAACCCATGCATTCCTGATCGGAACAGCCAATAGAATGCGAGCTCAATCTGATTGGCTGATTGGATCAGCCAATCGGATTGAACTTGATTCTGATTGGCTGATTCCATCAGCCAATCAGAATATTCCTACCTTAATTCCGATTGGCTGATAGAATCCTATCAGCCATTTGGAATTCGAGGGATGCCATCTTGGATGACGTCCCTTAAAGGAACCGTCATTCTTCAGTTGGACGTCGCCGGAAGAAGATGGGTCCGCGGTGGAGGTCTTCAGGATGGAGCCGGTCGTCATCGGATGAAGATAGAAGATGCCGCTTGGATCAAGATGGTTGCCGGTCCGGATCGCCTCTTCTTCCCGGATAGGATGAAGACTTTGGAGCCTCTTCTGGACCTCTTCAGCCACCGGATGATGGATCGCCAACCCCCGCTTGGGTTGGATGAAGATTTTGGAGCCAGGACGGATCGGTGAACCTGGTATGGTGAAGACAAGGTAGGATGATCTTCAGGGGCTTAGTGTTAGGTTTATTTAAGGGGGGTTTGGGTTAGATTAGGGGTATGTGGGTGGTGGGTTGTAATGTTGGGGGGGGGTATTGTATGTTTTTTTTTACAGGCAAAAGAGCTCAACTTCTTGGGGCATGCCCCGCAAAGGGCCCTGTTCAGGGCTGGTAAGGTAAAAGAGCTTTTAACTTTAGTAATTTAGAATAGGGTAGGGCATTTTTTATTTTGGGGGGCTTTGTTGTTTTATTAGGGGGCTTAGAGTAGGTGTAATTAGTTTAAAATTGTTGTAATATTTTTCTTATGTTTGTAAATATTTTTTTATTTTTTGTAACTTAGTTCTTTTTTATTTTTTGTACTTTAGCTAGTTTATTTAATTGTATTTATTTGTAGGAATTGTATTTAATTAATTTATTGATAGTGTAGTGTTAGGTTAATTGTAGGTAATTGTAGGTAGTTTATTTAATTAATTTATTGATAGTGTAGTGTTAGGTTTAATTGTAACTTAGGTTAGGATTTATTTTACAGGTAATTTTGTAATTATTTTAACTATTTTAGCTATTAAATAGTTCTTAACTATTTAATAGCTATTGTACCTGGTTAAAATAATTACAAAGTTGCCTGTAAAATAAATATTAATCCTAAAATAGCTACAATGTAATTATAATTTATATTGTAGGTATATTAGGGTTTATTTTACAGGTAAGTATTTAGCTTTAAATAGGAATAATTTATTTAATAAGAGTTAATTAATTTTGTTAGATTAAAATTATATTTAATTTAGGGGGGTGTTAGTGTTAGGGTTAGACTTAGCTTTAGGGGTTAATCCATTTATTAGAATAGCGGTGAGCTCCAGTCGGCAGATTAGGGGTTAATAATTGAAGTTAGGTGTCGGCGATGTTAGGGAGGGCAGATTAGGGGTTAATACTATTTATTATAGGGTTAGTGATGCGGATTAGGGGTTAAAAACTTTATTATAGTAGCGCTCAGGTCCGCTCGGCAGATTAGGGGTTAATAAGTGTAGGCAGGTGGAGGCGACGTTGTGGGGGGCAGATTAGGGGTTAATAAATATAATATAGGGGTCGGCGGCGTTAGGGGCAGCAGATTAGGGGTACGTAAGGATAACGTAGGTGGCGGCGCTTTGCGGTCGGCAGATTAGGGGTTAATAAGTGTAGGCAGATGGAGGCAACGTTGAGGGGGGCAGATTAGGGGTTAATAAATATAATACAGGGGTCGGCGGTGTTAGGGGGAGCAGATTAGGGGTACATAAGGATAACGTAGGTGGCGGTCGCCAGATTAGGGGTTAAAAAAAATTAATAGAGTGTCGGCGATGTGGGGGGACCTCGGTTTAGGGGTACATAGGTAGTTTATGGGTGTTAGTGTACTTTAGAGTACAGTAGTTAAGAGCTTTATAAACCGGCGTTAGCCCAGAAAGCTCTTAACTACTGACTTTTTTCCTGCGTCTGGAGTTTTGTTGTTAGATGTCTAACGCTCACTTCAGAAACGACTCTAAATACCGGAGTTAGAAAAATCCCATTGAAAAGATAGGATACGCAATTTACGTAAGGGGATCTGCGGTATGGAAAAGTCGCGGCTGAAAAGTGAGCGTTAGACCCTATTTTGAGTGACTCCAAATACCGGCGGTAGCCTAAAACCAGCGTTAGGAGCCTCTAACGCTGGTTTTCACGGCTAACGCCAAACTCCAAATCTAGGCCTAAGAGTTTTATCAGATAGGTTAAATATTCCTGTACTTAATTGTTATAACTTTTTTTCCTTGGAAGTAATTCCACTTCCCCTATGTCCCCGTCTGTGTGTGTTCTTTTGTTTTTGCTTGGTTGTTGATAGGGAGTGTTCTGTGCTTCTCTCCTCCAAAGGGGAGCTAATGGTATACGTTCCTCTAAAAAAGAGGCTGAATTTTGGGGCATTGGGGAACATTGTGTTTGTGCTATCTCCCTATTATGATTGGAGTGTTCCACAGGCATTCTGGGGGATTCAGGAAAATGATCATTTCTATAGGTGTTCTGTATAGGTTTAGAATGTTGATATTGTTGGACTTGGTCTCTATGATTGGAGGAATATTTATTTTGTTGCATATGGTTTTGATTATGTAGGGCAGTATATCTATTAGTTACTGGAATACTATATTGTTGGTTCTCATTTGGACCCTTTGAACCATTTTGGGGAGCATTAGTATTATTTTGCTATATTGTGTATAATTGTTGTTGTGATATCTAGGGCCTATATGTTGGGATCTATAGAAGTTACCCTGATTCTTACGTTTATTTTTATTTTTATTGTTATGTTGGACCCTTATCCAAGGTGATTCCTTAGGTACATCATTTTCTATTTTATTGTATGTGTACACTATTCCCTTAACATAGTCTTCCTCATCTCTTTTCTTAAGGATGGTCTCATCTTGAAATTTGTCTGTAGCTTTAATGGTTCTCTCATTAAGTAATTGATATTCAGAATGATCTTTGTGATGTTCCAACAATTTTTGTGTGTTCCCAGTTTTTTGAGCTACCTCTTTCACTAATTTTTATATGTCAGCAATTAGCCGTCTATTGTCATTCTATGCACTTTGGCACATTTTATATTACATAAATTCATATGCATTTAAAAAAGTCCCATTTGTGACTCACAACATGAAACCACATTTATCACAATGACAATCACAAAGAAATAAAGAGTATTCTCTCGAAACATAGGGGGATGTTAAAAAGAGATCCGATTTTTAAACAAATTCTAGCAAAAAATCCTAGCTGCACTTTTAGAAGAGCACCAACTTTAAAAGAAAAATTAGCACCTAGCAAGGTGGTTATGTGTAGACGGGTTCCAACTCTTAAGAAACATATATCTAGAATTCCCTTTATTCAATCCAATCAATTTCAGGTAGGGTCATATAGATGCAACATTAGTAGATGCCATATGTGCAAGTATATAACCAATGGTTGTAGAACTGTTACATCACATAGTACTGGGGAAATTTTCAAATTAACACAAAGAATGACTTGCAACTCTATCTATATTATTTATTGTATAACATGTTTGTGTGGTCTTCAATACATAGGCCGCACCTGTAGAAAAGTCAGACAAAGATGGTCAGAACACCTCAGGTGTATTCTGAGAGGATTGGACAAATACAGTACCTCCATACATCATACCTCAGTACATGGCACAAAAAAGTGTGTAATGAGAATTACACCATTAGAAAGTATCCCTGACATTAATTCACAGAATAGAATGTCAAGGCTCCGCCAGCGAGAAACTTACTAGATATATAAATTTGGGTCATTATATCCTGATGGCTTAAATGAGGTCATTGACACTGCGGCATTCTAAAATGACACATATCATACACCTTCTATTAGTTATAATGTTTTTTGGTATCATAATATTGGATTTACACAAGGTTCTCAATCTTTCATCATAATAACTTACTCATTCCCAGTTTAATTCTTGATCTCCTTTTGATCTCTATATATATTTGCTATTAATATATTTTATTACATGTATTGGACATTAATATATTCATGCATATGTATATCAATAGCTTTTAGCCGCTTACATTTTTTACCTATTATTTAGCATTTAGTTCGTTATTGGTTATAGGGTGTAAGTTCACTATTTGCTTGATCTTTGTAGAGTTGTCATTTATAGTATTTGTAATACTATTCCTCTATGTTTATTTTATATAATACATCATTTTTAGTAATCACAATTTGTCATACATACACATTTATTAGAAATGATCTATATCTTTATTATATACTTTTTATATACACACTTATCTATCCTATAATGTTTATTGTAACATTATTCGATGTAGAGACACCATTGGCTTTTTTCTTCACACCTTCCTTTCAGTGCTATATTCGTTTTCATTTACATTGCCACAATAACTTATATCTTTATTATATATACACACTTTTCTATTTTATATGATTGACTGTAACATTAGTTCATTTAGAGACACCATGAGCTTTTTCCTTTACACCTGTTATCTAGTGATGTATTTGTTTTTATTCACATTGCCGCTTTTAATTCATTTACCATTTATATTTTTGCATCATAGGGACTCATTCTTATGTATTTTATTTTTCCAACACATCATATTTCATTTATTTATGTATATATATACAGATCGATATATTTCTTGATCATGAGATTTCATTGGTTTTTACTTACACCCCCCCCCCCCTTTTTTAGACTGACATGTATACACTCCTTCGATTTGTCGGCGATCAGCCGTTCATGGGCATTCTATGCACCCTGACACATTTTATATTACACACATCTATATGTTTTTTATTTTTTAATATAATACACCATATTTGATTCATATACATAGATCGGTATATTATTTGATCATGAGATTTCATTGGCTTTCACTCACACACCCCTTATTTCTGATTGACATGCATACACTTTCATTATATGTCTATTGTCATTCTATGCACTTTGGCAAATTTTATATTAGATAAATTCATATACATTTAATTTCTTTAATATACCATATTTGATTCATATACATAGATCGATATATTATTTGATCATGAGATTTTATTGGTCTTCTCTCACACATCCTTTATTTCAGATTGATATGTAAACACTCTTATTATTTGTCGGCGATTAGCCGTCTACTGTTATTCTATGCACTTTGGCACATTTATACCACGCACATTTTCATATCTTAATACATTGTATCAATATATATATATTCTTTTAGACTATTATCATACTTTACAGTTTATATTTTTACAGAGCAATACTTTTGTATTTCATTTTTACATCTGTTTTTTTATCACGTTTGATATATCTATTAGCATAAAGCAGATTCAACTTGATTCTATGAATTTTGATATGTTATTGGATTTGTATCAGCCACACGTTTTTTTACATATATATCTACAATATTCATTATGTGTAGGGTTATATATGGATATATTTATGTCTTATACAAGGACACGATGTAGGTACGGTCAATTTGTTAAGTGTATAATATTGTTGCCTACTATCATTATGTTACTTTTTGTATCTGATTATGAGAACCAATTATACATCACCTGCAATTCATTAGTTTGAAGCTGTTTATAAGGAGACTCCTGCTTGTCATCAGTATTACTTGCCTGAGGAAACGGCGTGGTTAACGCTGAGAAACGTGTAGCGTGTTTTACTGATTTTTTTAACAATTTTTATCATTGTAAATTGCTATTGTTTTTAGCATTACATAAAGCTTTTCTTTATTTAAATAATTGGAGTCTCCTGTTCATTTTCTGCTGCTTATATCCATCATCAGAAGAAACCCCTTTGTTGATTCATATGTGCACTGGGCCACTGAAATATACCCAGTAAGTGTGACTTGCACTACTGTGTGCGCTATACTTTGTGAGTGCCCACCTTCTTGGGATTGGTTTATGGGGTCCATACATCTAATTATACTGCACTAGGAGTCGCCCTCTTCTTCCTTTTCCATTCTTTATCTGGTATATGGGAGCCAGAATCAGATCGAGAAAAATAAATTTCAAGAGCAGTCTACCAAGAGCTGGCGAATTCCTCAATTAGTATATAATATCCCAGTCGACTTTGTTCTGATCGTCATGGTGTGGGATGAGAAGAGAGGTTTGAGACCCAGGACTAACTTTCCATGATGCACATAAAGTAAGCTTTTTGGGCATTTTCTATTGCATATGACTAATATGATTGTCTTTTCTGTACTCTGATACTATATCATATTCTAATGACTGTTTTTATTACAAGCTAGCTACATAAGCCTATGTGATGATTTACCATTTTGAATCTGATGCTATGGATTATGCACCAGCTTGTTGTCCATCACTTACAAATAAATATGGAGAGCTGTAATTTAGATGGCAGACCTATTTAATGCAGCATACTTCTTACCTTCTGCAATATCTTTCTTATGGTTAGTCAATCAGACTAACTAAGTAAGAGTGCACCATTAAGTATTGAAAGATTTGACATTTTTTGTCCAAAAGTGTAAAGAAATGTTGACATGGGGTTAATAATATAAAGGGACACTCTAATGAAAAACAATTGCACAAACATATACATAAAGCTCAGCTTATGGTCTGATAATGAAATAACGAAGCAGAACATAATTGAAGGACACTGAAAAGTTCAAAGAAAGCTATTTTCAGGTTTATGTTGCATCATGTTGAATGGTTTATGCAGGATTGATTTCATATGTTATTTATCTTCCAGACCAAGCTCTTCGCTATCAGCACATAGTAACAAGGCTGACCCTGAAGGGGATGACCACCTGAACAGTGTCCAACGGATAAGAAATCCTCCATCTCCTGTGTGCCAGGATCACTGCAGAGCGGGACAGGTACAGACTAAACATGGATGGATAAGTCCACTTCCTGCCATGATAACAAATCTTATTAATTACATTGCTTTTGTTTTCTCTTTAAAGTGTCGTTCTTTTTTTAACACATAGTATAAATAACGATGTATTTATTCTATGACCAAACAAACAAATAAATAAATAAAGATTCATCATATATGAATGTAACTCCAGATCAGGATTATCCAGTTAGGTCCTCCTAAGCACAGTTGAAATTTGTTTGGAAACAAGCTCTATAATTATTTCTTCCTGTGATTATTTTCTGATCAAATCTATATGTAGTTCCATTGTATAGCACAGTGCATAACCTGCTATTGCTTCATAAATAAAACATACTAATATTAACGCTCCACACTTTGTTATCTGCTTAAAGGGACAGTCAAGTCCAATTTTTTTTTTCATGTTTCAAATAGGGCATGTAATTTTAAACAACTTTCCAATTTACTTTTAGCACCAATTTTGCTTTGTTCTTTTGGTATGCAAGCAATATTTAACGATCCACTTGTAATCTGACCCAATATTGAATAAATTTCTTTAAATAACATAAGAAATAGAGAGATTTGCATCGCTGTATAGAGATATTTCAGCTTTAGTGAATATAGGCAGTTTTCTCCCTTTTAATGTGTTCCCAATTATTAATTTTACCTGCTGGAGTGTAGGAACTTGATCACAAATAGCTCCTTTGGCTTTTTATGTCATTTGAAATAGCTGATTTGGTATGTTGACATTGCCACATATACTGCAAAATTCAGTACTGCAGAAAAGCTATGTAAACAAGAGACATGCAGAAATCAACCTCCCAATATGTGTGTGTGTGGGGGGGGCGGGAGACCAGCCTATTTGAAGGAGCAGCAGCTTTGTATACAATTACTTATTCACAGCTTTAACAAATTTTAACATTTTTTTCATGACACCCGGTGAAAGTGCATTGGCACTGGTTTATTGTCTATTTAAACACTGAAATCAGAAGGAACTTGGCGTCTTTAGAAATAATTAAGAAAAAGCGGAATTAGTCTTTTTTTCAGGTACACTAAACCCTAAACACTTTGATCGTGCTTTATTTCAACATTAAAATCTTTTGCACAAAAAGTTAAAGCTGTTTATTTTGATTTTGAAGCTAACAAGAAGTGTAAAACTGGTTTTTAAAGTGATTGTAAATTTTAATGAATTAAAGACCAGTATCAAATAATAATCTTCAAAACAGGGGAACTTTATTTTAAAAAATAAGCATCTTGTAAACTTTAATTAATTACTTACCTTTGCGTTATGTTAAACATAACGCTGATCCTTCGTCCGCAGCTCCTGTTTTCTTTAGCAGAACGATGACGAATCCGGCTTCCTTCATTTGTTGTTTGCCCCCTTTGCTATCCAGCTCATGAGGCACGCAATGATTGGAGGAAGCCGGATTCGTCATCTATATGCTAAAGAAAGCAGGAGCTGTGGGCTGAGGATCCTTTTCTCATTTCTGTCAATGGATTTGGTATATTGGTGAATACTTACTGTGTCTCTGTTCACTGTCCCTGCGGCAGCTTCTTTCCTCCTATGAGCCACAAATAACATGCTGGGACTTGTAGTTCCCACGAACGGCCTAGGAAGGAGAAGGTGGCTGCCTTTTGCAGCCCAATTAAATTGACAATATGGTAATAGGAAAGGGTGAATGTGCCTTATTTTTTATGGCCACATAGTCTCCACCCCTGGAACAGGGTTTTGAGAATTAAAGCAAAGCAGCTGATTCAAACTTGTTTTGGAGGACAAAGTGGTTCAAGTGGATGCAGAATAATCATATGTGTAGTTTAGAAGCTATAGGATACTGAGCATAACAGTAAGTGAAGCTGAAGTGACGAGGAAGGAGACTTTACTTAAAATCCCCATAATGAGAATGTGTTTGAATTGAGGTGTGGCTAGTACATGAGAGTAGATATATGATGTGGGGGGGGGGGTGAGATTAGAAGGGGTGAGATTAGAAGGGAACACAATAAGGGAAGTGGTGCTGAATATTGCCTATAGATGCTTAGGTACATCCCTAGGGGCATGGTGGGAAAAGGCTACGTGTCCAGTGTTTATCTTTCATGGCATGAGGAATAACACGGTGTGGTGTACATTCTAACAATTTGTTTGTAATCCATATGATGGGGAAGCATTTGTTAGGTAATCGTGGCCGGGCTGAATAAATCCTTCCAGCCTGTTATTGCCTGGGTTCCATCCCATCCAAATTCCTATGTAAAAGCAATGTATATCAACTCGGGGGATTTTTGTTTTCTATTGTTAAGCCATTCTAATCAATAAGAAGGGGCTCTGTTTGAATGATGTAGGGGAACTGCTTGATGAAATAAGAAAATACAACAAATCATGGCAGCTCAGTCCTGCCGCCTCAACTTGCCATAAAAATCTAAATCCTACCAGACTCCGCCCCCACACTGTCCTAGGACCAGCATGACTGCATCCTCATAGTGCACATGCTCCGCCTCTTATATTGTTTCTAGGTTTCATTTCTAAATCGTAGATGTATGCAAACGTTTCTTTTGTAATAATTATGATGTAACATTATGAAAATACTAAAATTTTGAAAGTAATAAAGCTGTTTCATACAAACAAACTTTCCAGACGTTTTTTCTCTAACCTTGCTGTTTTTACTGCTCTTGACATCAGGACTATAACTATATTTATATAGATCTTATTTTCCTTTAGGAATTGTGCTATCTGTGTATGCAGCGTGCACAAAAGAACATCCCTGTATACTTTACTGAAGAAAGGAGACTTAAAGAGCAAGAAGAGGATCGAATATTGCAACAGTACCAACATATGAAAGATCAGGAAGCATTAGATAAAACTCAGGTATTTTATTATTTACAGATAAAATGTTTTTTATTCTGCTTCAGATTCAAGTCATGCAATTTTAAGAGACTGGTAAATTTATTTCTATTATTAAGTTTTACCTTATTCTCTTTGTATGCTTTTGTTGGAAAACAATACCTGTGTACGCTCAGAAGTAGCAATACACTACTGGGAGCTAGATGGTGACTGGTGGCTACACACATAAGCCATATATGTTTAGCTAGCTCCCAGTAGTGCATTGCTGCTCTGAAGCTGACTTTAGCTATGAGTTTAACCCAGTTGCAGAGGTTAAACACATAGTTATATACAAGCAACAATAAAATGCTCTCACACATTAGAGAATGCTCTTTTTACACTTTTATGTCCATTTATACATTTTGGGATAAATTACAAGTGGAGTGCAGTCAATATCTTAAGGTGCGTTGTCTTGCGCTCAGCCTCAAATTCTGGTATTACAAGTGGACGATTAAAATAGTTAAGCAAAACATCCCAAAGTTATTAAATCTTTTTATAGCTCAGTCTATTGCAAGTTGCAAGTGTTTCACTTGAGCACAAACCAAAATCACTTTTTTGAGACCTAAAATAAACAATTATCGCTTGCTAACTTGTGTAACAAAACACAGGAACATGCTATGGAGATAAAGAAATTAAGTTATATTTAGACAAATAAAAGGGACATGGTATATGGCAGGGGGCGGGATTGGGGACAAAGATGTATGTGTGTGTACTAGATTATTGCTCGAGTGATAAAAAAATAACTTCGAACTTCAGCGAAAAATGCAAGCCGCATGGATTACGCTCAAGCATCGTTAACTCGCCATAGCGCTAATATTTTTGCACTCCACTTGCAATCTAGACTTTTATGCGGAATTACATTTTGAGGCCTACTTATCAAGCCGTCAACTTTCTTGCATTCAACGGCACCAATACGCTCGCCTGACATTGCCTAACATCGTGGCTGCGGACCTGAATACGCTCTCCATATTTATAAAAAAAGCTTTCAAAAAGCCGCGCACCAAGTACGGGGCGATGAGCAGCGGACTGTTAACTAACAGTCATCGATCTCGCTGCTATTTGGCTTTTTCCCAACTTTATTTATATCCTGTCACTAAACACCGCCACTATACTAAAATGTTTAACCCCTATCCCGCCGCTCCCGGACCCCGCCGCAACTAAATACAGTTATATTAACCCCTATCCCGCTGCTTCCGGAGACCACCACAATTCTAATAAACTTATTAACCCCTATTCCGCCCCTCCCCGACACCGCAGCAACCTAACTAAATGTATTAACCCCTATCCCTCCTGTCCCGGAGCCCACCGCAACTAAATAAATGCATTAACCCCTAAACCCCTGGCTTCCCACATCACTAAAATTTACTAAACCTATTAACCCCTATACTGCCAGACCCCCACATCGCCAAAAACTAAATTAAACTTACCTTTAGATTTAAATTAAACTATATTAAACTATTAATTACCTACCCTAACTATTATACTAAAATTACAATAAACTACATTAAACTAATAATCAACCTACACTAACTGTTATACTAAAATTACATTAAACTACAAATTAAATTAACTATATTATATAGTTAAAAACCTAACCCTACTCAAATAATTTAAATCTACTATTAAATATTAGTAAGTTACAAAAAACTAACAACTAAGTCACACAAAATAACAAACACTGTTACAAAAAAAAATAAACACTAAGATACAACAAAATAAAAAATAAAATTATCAAATATTTAAACTAATTACACCTAATCTAAGAGCCCTATGAAAATAAAAAAGCCCCCCCCAAAATAAAAAAAAACCTAGCCTACAATAAACTACCAATGGCCCTTAAAAGGGCCTTTTGCGGGGCATTGCCCCAAAGAAATCAGCTCTTTTACCTGTAAATAAAAATACAAACAACCCCCCAACAGTAAAACCCACCACCCACACAACCAAACCCCCCAAATAAAAACCTAATCTAAAAAAACCTAAGCTCCCCATTGCCCTGAAAAGGGCATTTATATGGGCATTGCCCTTAAAAGGGCATTTAGCTCTTTTTCCTTGCCCAAACCCTAATCTAAAAATAAAACCCACCCAATAAACCCTTAAAAAAACCTAACACTTACCCCCGAAGATCCACTTACAGTTTTTGAAGACCTGACATCAATCCTCAACGAATCGGCAGAAGCCTTCCTCCAAGCAGGCCGAAGTCTTCATCCAAGCCGGCAGAAGTCTTCATCCAGATGGCATCTTCTATCTTCATCCATCCAGCGCGGAGCGACTCCATCTTCAAGACATCCGGCGCGGAGCATCCTCTTCAATCAACGTCTTCTTCCGAATGAAGTTTCCCTTTAAATGACGTCATCCAATATGGCGTCCCTTAGATTCCGATTGGCTGATAGATTTCTCTCAGCCAATTGGAATTAAGGTTGAAAAAATCCAATTGGCTGTTGCCTTTTAAGGGCAATGCCCATACAAATGCCCTTTTCAGGGCAATGGGGAGCTTAGGTTTTTTAGATTAGGTTTTTATTTGGGGGGTTTGGTTGTGTGGGTGGTGGGTTTTACTTTTGGGGGGTTGTTTATATTTTTTTTTACCAGTAAAAGAGCTGATTTCTTTGGGGCAATGCCCCGCAAAAGGCCCTTTTAAGATTTAAATTAGTAGGCGCCTACACTACTACATACTCTCTTTTATCTGTTTTCAATATACGCATGCGCATATTAGCGGTAGTATTGTGATTACGCTTGGGACGACGTAAAGAGCGGGTGGGACCACAACTAAAAAACAAGTAGTGGTGCGTGGGAGGAGTCGCTGTAGCGATGGTACTACTTTTATATACAATTTATATTAAAAAATAAATATATAAACAACAAAAAAATACGAATACAGTGCTAGAATATAACTCAATTAATTGCTGTGGTCGAATCATAGAAAATTGACCTTCACTTTAAAGTGACTTTGACCTCTGCTTTGCCTGACCACTCTAACGGATTATCTTCTGCCTGCTATAAAGTGTTACAGACCTCCTCTTTGCCTGACCACTCTAACGGATTATCCTCTGCCTGCTTTAAAGTTATACTGACCTCTGCTTTGCCTGACCACTTTAACGGATTATCCTCTGCCTGCTATAAAGTGTTACAGACCTCTGCTTTGCCTGACCATTCTAACGGATTATCCTCTGCCTGCTTTAAAGCTACAGTACTTTGTTTTTCCAAACTTCTCATTAAGTATTCTGTTTCCCGTGTTCCTGCATCATTTGTGAGTACTCAGTTTCCTTTTTCTGCATACTAACTTTTTCTTTCCTGAGTGGGTTACGTCCTGGGTTTTTCTCAGTGTGCTAGCATTTGTGTCAATTATCACTCTAGCAATTGGGCCTAATTATGGACTGATTCTATACGGCTGACACATTGGAGCACTTGTGAAGGGTACCAGATACTTTTTCTGTGGATCAGGGCTGTAATGGACTTTGGAACTTTGTCAAAGCATTTTACTTTCGCTTTTGACTGTTGCACAGGTGTTAATCCTCAGCGCGCTTTTCCTAGTTAGCAGGGGCGGCTCCTATTGTGTTTCATTAGCGATCCAGTCTGGTCTCCAGCAGGCTTTTTTGATCGTCAGGGAGTCCATAAGGGTTTTTACTAAGACACTAGGAGGTGGTGAGTGCCCCAGCTAATGGTGTGGGAATAAAGGTGCCACTTATTCTAGGATTTTTCTCTCATTGTGTGGGGATATATCCAAAGCGATGGAGGACTTTGATATTAACCCTCTAGGGGGTTCTATAGCGTCAGTGCCTATTTCAAATAATTGCCTGTACTGTGAGGAGACCATGGTATGCCCCCTGCACAACTTTGTTCTAATTATCTAGGTGATGTTCTTAAAACCAAAAAGGGTCTAAGAATGATAGCCCTTCTTATAAGTTTAGTGCCTTTGAGCAGTCTACCTCTCAGGACTCAGTTGTCCAGAAGATGCCTACCCTCACTCCTAAACCTGGTTTTAACCCTCTTTCACATGCAGTTCCCCGCGACATCCCTAATCCTCTTATAGGAGGGGCATTCTTTCCTGCAGACTTTACTACGCAGTTACAATCTGCTGTGTCCGCAACCTTAAAAGCTTTGCCTGTCTCTGGAAAACGGAAGAGAAGCACTAAACATAACTCTACAAACCTAGATTTATCTAATTTTCAATCTGACTTGTCTAGTATGTCTCAGCTTTCTGAGGATGAATTAACCTCGGTAGCATCTGAGGGCAAGCTATCGGAGTCAGAAATCTCTGATGTTAAGACGGTTCCTTCTGAGGAACCCTCTTTTAGATTTAAGATTGAACATCTGTGCTTCCCTTTAAAGGAAGTCTTATCTACCCTAGAGGTTCCTGAAGCAAACCTTCCAGTGGAACCAATAATTCCAAAACTAGATAGAGTTTATGAGGATAATAAGGCTCCACAGACCTTCCAAGTCCCTGTTCGCATGGCAAAGATTATTTCTTCTGAATGAGAGAGGATTGGAACTCCATTCTCCCCTTCTACTTTTAAGAAATGATTCCCAGTTCCCAAGGCTCATCTAGAATTGTGTGGTTCCCAGTGGCGGCTGGTGACTTTTGAAGATGGGGGAGCACTAGCCCCGCCCCTCATATGGCTCCGCCCATTTTAATGTGGGTGTGTACATATACATAGGTACACTCTGCCAGTTACCTTAAAGGGACATTAAACCCAAAAGTTTTCTTTCATAATTCAGACAGAGAATACAATTTTAAACAACATTCCAATTTACTTCTATTATCTAATTTGCTTCATTCTTTAGATATATCTTTTGTCAAAGAAATAGCAATGCACATGGGCGAGCCAATCACAGGAGGCATCTATGTGCAGCCACCAATCAGAAGCTACTGAGCCTATCTAGATATGCTTTTCAGGAAAGAATATCAAGAGAATGAAGCAAATTAGATAATAGAAGTAAATTAGAAAGTTGTTTAAAATGGTATGCTCTATCTGAATCATGAAAGTTTATTTTTGAATAAACTATCCCTTTAAGGAGGACTAACACAGTTGCTAATCAATACCTATAATAGTAAACTTATGTTAAAGGGGCATTCTAATGCAAAAATAAACTAAGTGTTTTAGAGCATGTTATTTTCCCATTAGTATTAGTGTTTAAACCCCTTAAGTAAGTTAAACACATAGATGCACTTAATTCTTGAGCAGGACACAGCTGGTGAGCTAGTTAAAAGCATATGCACATACCCAATCAGCAGTCATCTCCTTCTCAGTAGTTATGTGTTTACCCCTTTTACCAGGATTAAAGAGATATTATTCAGAAAGAGCATACAATTTTATTAGACTTTTGAATTTATTTCTATTATTAAATTAACTTAATTCTCTTGATATCCTTTATTGAAAATCATAATCTCACAAAAAAACATGTTTTCTAAAACCTTCTAAAAATCCATCCAGGAAACACATTTCAATATAGGTATTCTTTATATTTTAACAGAATGTTTTTATGTGTATTGCTGACATAGCAGTAAGGAGAAAGAATAAAAAGGGAAAATAAGACTACCCTATGACTCCTTAGCACACAGGTACCAAACGTGTATATGATTTATTAATCCCATGGTTAGTATAGTAAATAGATACTGTAGTATTATTATTAGTTATTTGTAGAGTGCTAACAGATGCACAATCATAGCATTTTCATGACTAAATGTGAAAAAAATGCTACATTTTTGTTGTTAGGGCTTAACAAAACTCATATCCAGTTTATCCTTAAAAAGAATATATCTCCTAAAGGTACTCATTTTAGGGAAAATAACATTCCACAAACAGCTTTTTATCACGGAGAATGCCCAGTAATTGGCTTCAATGATCAGTGCTCTTTAGTTATATTTTGGAGCACACTTGTTTCTCAGCTCATTTTAGGTAGAATAAAAATGAACTATGCCCTTCAATCATACATGGTAAAATATCCCTAAGAAAAAATGGGGGTAACTGATGCATCCTAATAAAACCCGTGACTACCACAGCACTCAAACCTGCAACATGTCAATGTCATTGGTCCTAAACTGTACCACACATCCTATTTAGGCAAATAAATATTAGTAATATTCCACAAAAGGTCTTAATACATTTAAAGACCTGCCGCCGCACTGTCCCTGGTAGCTAGTCTTAGCAGTCACCAAACTCACCACTCCGATGACAGTAGGTGTCGGCGTCGCAGTAGCATGTGGCCCTGGTTGGGCTCAACATGTGTTTTTGTTTCTACCCGGGCAGCACTTCGGATGACCCCATCTCCATACAAGGATTGACCCACTGGAACCTGGGAGGAGCGTCTCAAGCGTCATCACGTGACTGTTAGTGATGACGCTCAGACTCGGCTCTTCTCCTGTGTCACTGGCTGCTGCCTGGGCTCGCTCTTAACACCTCCCACCCCTCGCACAGGCTGAAGTGTGCGATCAGCCGTCTATGGGGATGAGGAGGCTGGGAGCTGCGCAGCAGCCAAATTTAGCATGCGCACAGACACAGTGCCATAGATTCTCTATCGCACGTGCGCTTAGGCCCTAGGGACCAACTATTAGATAGTACTACAGTGGCTGTGACACTGTGTGTGTATGTTCAAACAGTACAGGGGCCAGGCAGGGCATAAATAATAAAAATTGTATTAAAAAAACATTGAAACAAATTTATTTTTTTATTCTGGGGGTAAAAAAATATATAATTTTTTTCAATAGGGGGCTATTGAAAAATTATATATTTTTTTCTGGGTTTTTTTTTCTTTCTTCTGGGCTGCGGGGGGCACGTGCGAGTGTGCTCCAATGGAGTAGCCTCCACTGGTGGTTCCATCCCTAAAGTGGATGGAGCCATTTCTACGCTTGCCAAGTGCACTACTATTCCCCTGAAAGATAGCTCTTCTTTCAGTGAACCTATGGACAAAAAAATGGATAGTTATTTAAGGAAGATGTTTCAACACATGGGATATCTTTTTCAGCCTGCAGCAGTGGTTGCTGCAGTTGCAGGGGAAGCTTACTGTTGGTGTGACTCTCTGTCTGAGCTTATTAAAGTAGAATCCCCACTTGAGGAGATTCAGGATAGAATTAAGGCTCTGAGAATTGCAAATTCTTTTATCTGTGATGCGAACATGCAAATTATTCGACTGAACGCCAGGGGTTCAGGGTTTGCGATCCTAGCTGGTTGAAGTCTTGGTCAGCAGATATGACTTTAAAGTCTAGACTTCTTTCTCTTCCATTTAAGGGAAAGATTCTATTTGGTCCAGGACTGGACTCTATTATCTCTACTGTTACTGGGGGGAAAAGGAGCCTTCCTTCCCCAGGACAAGAAGAACAGAAATAAGGGACGTAGGTCTTCGAATTTTCATTCCTTTCGTTCAGACAAGTCTCAGAGAGGTAAATCTTCTTCCAAGCCTGAGCAGGCCAATGGTACTTGGAAACCTCCCCAGAGCAAGTGGATCAAATCCAAACAGACTAAGAAACCTACAGATAACAAGTCTGCATGAAGGGACGGTTCCTCCTCTCCGGAATATCTTCAAGACCAGAGAAGAGGACAGCATTTTTAGACTGCGTCTGGGATCTATCTTCCCTGGGAGTAATACTAGGGTTCTATTCCAACCTTTTCGTGGGGTAACATTCAGACCAATTTTAGACTTAAAGCGTCTCAACAAATTTCTCAAGGTCCCTTCCTTTAAGATGGAAACCATCAGATCGATTCTCCCTCTAATACAGGAGGGACAATTCATGACTACAATAGATCTGAAGGATGCCTACCTACATGTCCCGATTCATCTGGATCACTTTCAGTTCCTGAGATTTGCGTTTCAGGATCAGCATTTCCAGTTCATAGCTCTGCCGTTTGGCTTAGCTACTGCTCCAAGGATATTCACAATGGTTCTGGGTGCTCTTCTAGCTGTAGCCAGATCACAGGGTATTACGGTAGCCCCTTACCTGGACGATATAATGGTTCAGGCTCCATCTTTTTTTTTGGCAGAAGCTCATTCGGAAACTTCTGAATCTGCTTCGGTCACATGGATGCAAGATAAACTTAGAAAAGAGTTCTCTGGTTCCCAGTACCAGGGTGGTTTTTCTGGGCACGGTCATAGACTCTGTCCGCATGAACATTTTCCTAAAGGATCAAAGACGGGCCAAGCTAATGGCGAGTTGTCTCTCGCTACAGACCTCTCTAAGACCTTCAGTGGCCCAGTGCATGGAAGTAATTGGACTCATGGTGTCCTGTATGGACATTATTCCTTTTGCTCAATTTCATCTCAGACCTCTACAACTATGTATGCTGAGACAATGGAACGGCGATCATTCAGACCTGTCTCAGGCGATTATGTTTGACAACTTAACAAGAGAGTCTCTCTCTTGGTGGCTTTGTCAAGATCACTTGTCGATAGGCACGTGCTTCTTGAGACCGTCCTGGGAGATTGTGACTACAGATGCCAGCCTCTCAGGCTGGGGAGCTGTCTGGGG
Source organism: Bombina bombina (assembly GCF_027579735.1). Taxonomy (NCBI): domain Eukaryota; kingdom Metazoa; phylum Chordata; class Amphibia; order Anura; family Bombinatoridae; genus Bombina; species Bombina bombina. The sequence continues at coordinate 1,203,039,280 of NC_069501.1, read as the reverse complement.
TCCTAGGAGGGCTCAGGGGCTTTGGTCCCAGGAAGAATCTTTCCTTTCCGATCAACATTCTGGAATTCAGAGCGTTTCACAATGCATTAATAGCATGGCCTCAGCTAGGTTCTAAACGATATATAAGATTTAAATCAGAGAATATAACCTCAGTCGCTTACATCAACCATCAGGGAGGAACCAGGAGTTTCCTGGCGATGGAGGTTTTGTTAATCTTACAATGGGCAGAAGCTCACAACTGTGTTCTTTCAGCCATCCACATTCCGTGGGTGGACAACTGGGAAGCGGATTTTCTCAGCAGACAATCTTTTCAATCGAGAGAATGGTCTCTCCACCCCGTGGTGTTTACAGAGATTTGTCTCAGATGGGGAATGCCGGAGATCGATCTCATGGCTTCTCATCTAAATGCCAAGCTTCCCAAATACGGGTCGAGATTGAGGGATCCTCAAGCAGAGATAATAGATGCGTTGGCGGTTCCATGGAGGTTCAGTCTCATATACCTCTTCTGTCCGTTGGCTCTGCCCCCTTGGGTAGTGGCTCGCATCAATCAGGAGCAAGCCCGAGTGATTCTAATAGCTCCATCCTGGCCTCAAAAGACCTGCTTTGCAGATCTAGTGAGAATGTCGTAGTCGTCTCCTCCTTGGAGGTTAGCCTTTCGGAAGGACCTTCTAATTCATGGCCCCTTCCTACACCAAATTCTAGATTCTCTGAGGCTGACTGTTTGGAGATTGAACATTTAGTTCTGTTCAAGAGAAGATTCTCTGAGAGGGTCATAGATAGTTACTCGCCGCATATACCATCAGGTATGGAGGACTTATCTCCACTGGTGTAAGGAACGTAGTTTCCCATGGCACAAAGGTTGCTCGAATCTTATCCTTTCTCCAAGACGGTTTGGAGAAGGGTCTTTCTGCCAGCTCTCTGAAGGGCCAGATATCGGCCATATCAGTCTAGTTACACTAGAGATAAGATGATCTTCCAGATGTACAATCCTTTGTTAAGGCTCTGACTGGAATCAGACCTGTATTTAAACCTGTTGCTCATCCTTTGAGCCTCACTCTTGCAACTTCTTGTTTTGCAACAGTCTCCTTTGAGCGTATGCATTCTGTTGATATCAAGTTATTATCCTGGAAGGTTTTGTTTTTGTTAGCCATTGCCTCAACTCGCAGAGTCTCTGAGAATTCGGCTTTATAGTGTGATTCCCCTTACCTTGTGTTTCATGCTGACAAGGCTATGTTACGTACAAGGTTAGGTTTTCTTCCTAAAGTTGTGTCTGATTGAACCATCAATCAGGAGATTGTGGTTCCTTCCCTGTGTCCAAATCCTTCCTCTGCTTAGGAAAGGTTACTCCATAATTTGGATGTGGTTCGTGCCTTGAAGCATTACCTTCAGGCTACTAAGGAGTTCAGACAATTTTCATCCTTGTTTGTACTGTATGCAAGTAAGCGCAGGGGTCAGAAGGCCACCGTGACTTCTTTGTCTTTTTGATTGAGGAGTATCATCCGCTTAGCTTACGAGACAGCGGGTCAACAGCCTCCTGAGAGGATAACGGCTCATTCCACTAGGGCGGTTGCCTTTTCCTGGGCTTTTAAAAATGAAGCCTCTATGGATTAGATTTGTAAGGCAGCTACTTGGTCCTCCTTACACACTTTTTCGAAGTTCTACAAGTTTGATGTGTTTGCTTCGGCTGAAGCAGCTTTTGGGAGAAGAGTTTTGCAGGCTGTGGTGCCCTCAGATTAGGGTCCACCCTTTTTTTCTTTAGTTCCCTCCGGTTAATTCATACAGTGTCCTCTGGAGCTCGGATATTGTTTCTCAACAGTAAGGAATGAAGTCGTGGACTCTCCCTGCAAACAAAATTTATGCTTACCAGATAAATTCCTTTCTTTCCTGGCAGGGAGAGTCCACGACCCCACCCATGCAAATTTTTGTTTGGACAGCCCCTATTTTTTATTTCTTCTGGCACCTATATACCCTGATGTTTCTCCTGCTTTTTCTCGTTCCCTCGGCCGAATGACTGGGGGATGGGGGAAGTGGGAGGGATATGTAAGCCTTTCACTGGGGTGTCTTTGCCTCCTCCTGGTGGCCAGGTGTTGTAATCCCAACATTAAGGAATGAAGTTGTGGACTCTCCCTGCCAGGAAAGAAAGGAATATATCTGGTAAGCATACATTTTGTTTTTCTTCCAACGTTATAATTATAATGGAATGTTTTATATAAATTGTTTTTCTTTAGAATTTTTTGCAAATCATTTTCTTTATTTTAGATGGAGTCGTTGGCAACCAGGGAACAAAAGCAAAAGGATGCGGCCTATAACATGGGAGTAGCTGAAGCTATAAGGACCCAGAGGAATAAAAGAAATACTGAGATTTATGTGAGTGATTTTTTATTTTTTTGTCTAATAAAGGATTTTACTTTTCTATGTATATTACTTTTTCATTAAAAATTGTATTAGAAAACTATCAGACAGTTAGGATGTCATTGAAAATATTTCCATTCTTGAAAGTTCCGATTTCAAAGTTTAATTAGTTTTATTATTACTCTATACAAATTTCTTCTTTCCCATTTAGATTTATCTGCACATATTTTTGTATGTGTGTATGGGTAGCTGTCTGTGTTTATGGGTAGCTGTATGTATGTGTATATAGGTAGCTGTCTGTATGTGAATGTGTGTGTATGGTTAGCTGTCTGTCTGTCTGTCTGTTTGTATGTATGTGTATATGGGTAGCTGTCTGTATGTGAATGTGTGTGTATGGTTAGCTGTCTGTCTGTATGTATGTATGTGTATGGGTAGCTGTCTGTGTGTATAGGTAGCTGTCTGTGTGTACAGGTAGCCATCTGTGTGTATGTGTGTATGGGTAGCTGTCTGTATGTGAATGTGTGTGTATGGTTAGCTGTCTGTCTGTCTGTCTGTCTGTATGTATGTATGTGTATGGGTAGCTGTCTGTGTGTATAGGTAGCTGTCTGTGTGTACAGGTAGCCATCTGTGTGTATGTGTGTATGGGTAGCAGTTTGTATGTGTGTTTATGGGTAGCTGTTATGTATGTGTGTATGGGTAGCTGTCTGTCTGTATGTATGTATGTGTATATGGGTAGCTGTCTGTGTGTATGTGTGTCTAGGTAGCTGTTTGTATGTATGTATGTGTAGAAAATATAAACATGCAATCCCAGGAGCCGAAAGTGCTTAAAATCAGTCTTTATTCGGTATGCATTAAAAGACGCTAATCAGCGATGCAAACATATCAGTCTCCACAATTGTCAACACTGGAGAGGTGCCGGTAGCGTAACAGGTCAGCTGACGTGTTTCGGCCAATGGCATAGTCATAGCTGTGCTACTGGCACCTCTCCGGTGTTGACAATTGTGGAGACTGATATGTTTGTATCGCTGCTTGGCGTCTTTTAATGCATACCGAATAAAGACTGATTTTAAGCACTTTCGGCTCCTGTGGTTGCATGTTTATCTTTTCTTCAAGTTTTGCCTGATATCAGATTGGAGCTAAAGGGATACGGCAATGCTTTTGGATTACACTGATCACTTTGGAGAAACGGCTGTACGGATGGTAGCTGGTAGGGGGGTGAGATTAAACCTTTTTTCTCTTGTCTTTTGTAGCCGATTGTGTTTGCAGTCATTTTTGGTGAAAGATATCACTGCCTCTCACTCCCTCCCTCCCTGTAGACCGGAGTGTGTGTGTGTGTGTATATATATATATATATATATATACATATATCATTAGACCATATAGCCACACAGCCAGAAGGTGTTAGTCCAACAACAAAGATTCTCTAAGGGAGATATACATACATTTAATTGGGACAATAAGTTTTTTAGTGACCGGCCTTAATACAGAGGTATACTTTGAGTGTGGAATATGTATGTATGTATGGGTAGCTGTCTGTATGTATGTGTGTATGGGAAGCTGTGTGTGTGTATGGGTAGCTGTCTGTATGTGTGTATGGGTAGCTGTGTGTGTGGGTGGGCAGCTCTCTGTATTTATGTGTGTATGAGTAGCTCTCTGTATGTATGTGCGTATGGGTAGCTGTCTGTATGTATATGTGTATGTATGAGTAGATGTCTGTATGTATGTGTTTATGGGTAGCTGTCTATATGTATGTGTGTATGGGTAGCTGTCTGTATGTATGTGTGTATCTGTATATGTTTAGCTGTCTGTGAGTGTGTGTGTGTGTGTAGCTGTCTTTATGTATGTGTGTATGGGTAGCTGTGTGTGTGTGTATGGATAGCTGTCTGTAAGTATGTGTGTATGGGTAGCTGTATGTGTGTGTGTGTGTGTGTATGGGTAGCTGTCTGTGTGTATGGGTGGGCAGCTCTCTGTATGTATTTGTGTATGGGTAGCTGTTGGTGTGTATGTGTGCATGGGTAGCTGTCTGTGTGTATAAGTAGCTGTCTGTATGTATGTGTGTATGGGTAGCTGTGTGTGTATGTGTGTATGGATAGCTGTGTGTGTATGTGCATATGGGTAGCTGTCTGTATGTATGTGTGTATGGGTAGCTGTGTGTGTGTGTGTGTGTATGTGTGTATGTATGGGTAGCTGTGTGTGTATGTGCGTATGGGTAGCTGTCTGTATGTATGTGTGTATGTATGGGTAGATGTATGTATGTGTGTATCTGTGTATGGGTAGCTGTCTGTGTGTGTGTGTATATATGGGTAGCTGTCTGTGTGTATGTATGGCTAGCTGTCTGTCTGTATGTGTGTATGGGTAGCTGTCTGTGTGTATGGGTAGCTGTCTGTATGCGTGTGTGTGTGTGTGTGTGGGGGATAGCTGTCTGTACGTATATGTGTGTGTGTGTCAGTGAGTGTGTATGGGTAGCTGTCTGTGTGTATGTATGGGTAGCTGTCTGTATGAATGTGTGTGTGTGTCAGTGAGTGTGTATGGGTAGCTGTCTCTTGTCAGTGAGTTTGTATGGGTAGCTGTGCCTGTCGGTGTATATTTCTGGGTGTGTGTATGGGTAGCTGTCTCTGTCACTGTGTGTGTGTGTGTGTGTGTAGCTGTCCCTGTTAGTGTTTGTGTGTATGGGTAGCTGTCTCTTTAACACATTACTATTCAGTTCATTACAAGCATGCTCTGACAAATAACTAATCTGTCAAAACCAATTTTAAAAAAAATGTTGTTATTGTAAACCTGTTAAAATTACACTACTTTTTTTATAACCAACCAATTAAAATGATTGGTCAGTCATATAAGTCTAGTGATTGGATAGTTAATGATTCTTATGTTTACTAAATGAATATCCAATTCCATATACTCTTTTGACCACATTGTACTCTTGCTGTTAGAGATCCTACATATTTGACAAAAGGCCGCTGACCCCTCCAGCTCTTATTAAACAAGAACAGTGTTTCCAGTCCTTGGTACAGCAGATGACAGAAAGGAGAGGGAAGGAGACCAAATTAAAGCAAGATAAAGAACTGATGGACAAACTGGAACAAATGCAGCTTGCGGAAGAGTAAGAGTCTCTAGATTTAGTAACTCACTAAACGGGAATATGTGTTTTGCTACTCGTTAAACATTTTCCTTTGTTTGCTAACCAGCACTTAAATGGACACTCAAGTCAAAATTAAACTTTCTTGATTCAGACAGAGCAGCAATTTTAAACAACTTTCCCAATTTACTTCCATTAACATAATGTGCACAGTCTTTTTATATTTACACTTTTTGAGTCATCAGTACCCTACTGAGCATGTGTAAGAATTCACAGAATATACATATATGCATTTGTGTTTGACTGATGGCTGTCACATGATACAGGGGGAGTGGAAATAGACATAACTTTGAAATTTATCAGTAAAAAATCTTCTACTCATTTGAAGTTTAGACTAAGTGCTATTGCCCTGTCTTTTGATCATGCATTAGTTGATTATGCAAATCTACTGTATTTACTAGTCCTTTAAGACAATAGTATCTGTATCATATTTTTACTCTTGGGGAAACTTTATCACAGCTTCTGAGACTTTGTGATCCAGCTGACATGATCTAGCCTGCGCCTTCAAGTTTAAGAAGCAGTACATCTAGCTGCGTCTTATCCTCTCCGCCACTTTAGAAGATAAAAAAATCACCCTGAACTTGCCCATTCGGGTTGACTGACATGCCCTGCTCTTGCATGATTGGTTGCTAAAGAGCACAGGCGGTATTGCACAACAGACCTCTAGTGCAGTTTTAAATTACACCAAACAATTTAACTAACCAATGCTGCATCGTAAGTGGCTATTGCAGGTGGAATGAGAACCTGTCTGCCTGATCCTTGATACATTTTCCTATTGCTCTCTCTTTAAATAAGGCCTAAATATTCAAAACATTGACAAGAAACGGTCTTCTTGGGTTTGCCAGGCTTGCAGTCCGTTGTTCTGTTCATATATTCAAAAAAAGGGGGCTGACCCGTAAAGTGCTGGCAAGTGCCAATAAGTCTCCCATGCAAAATAATAGGGATCACGGCTTCTGCCTAAACTCCGCCAACATCGTCACTTGATGGTATTATCAGTGGGCAGGGGGGAGGCGTATTAAGTGTTCCTACACAACACAGACAGTGTGCTCACTGAAATCAAACATGGTTTCTGTGTAGGAATACTTCAAATAATGCCTTTATAACCTAACTGTAACTACACCTAAACTACCTGCCTCACACTGGGAAGTCTTGTCAATGAAAAGATGGCGAGAGAAATTTGGCTGAAACCCTATACCTAACCTGCTGGGCTGCCCTTAGAATATATTGCACTACTGGCAACGTATCCCAATTAAAATGCTGGTTACTCCCCCCAGGAATGCCTAGCTAACTCCCACAGAACGTCTATCTCTACATCATGTCTGCGATTGAACTTAAAGTGATGGTAAAGTTACCTTAGTCTCTATCCAGTATTCCGTTTATGGAGTCAAATAAATATAGGTTTCATTCATCATTTTTTCAGCTCTGCGTATAAATAAAGTTAAAAACTGTTTTAAGGTAATTTATTAAACATTTTTAGTCAACCCGAAACTATATATTTTTTTTACCTTTTGATCACGTTTTTCTATTGTCCTTGAAATGTAGGCCGTCAGGCGACCGTTACTAGACGTCATCTGCCCACTTATTCAAGAGCACATGCGCAATTTAATTTTTCTGTGGATTCCATATGGCGCGCGCTCCCGTTTTGCGCATACGTCATAGTTCCAGGTAGGAATCCCTTAATATGTGGTAGGCAGCATCGGAGAGTAGCGCATGCGCAGTTTAATTCTGAATCATGAACGCGCTGTTGACTTTGATAACATAAATATATATTTTAAATGATATATTTATTTTTAAAATAATAAAAAGAACAAGAAAAAAAGCAGTTTAAATTCTATACAATAATTAAAATAATATGCATTATACATGAAAATGCATATCATTTCAACATTGAATAGAAATGTAATGCTACCCGTTACACGCACTCTCCCCAAGCGCAACCAAACCCTGCTACACTACTAACCCCTTATCTGCCATCGCCTAATGACCTAACCAACCCCTAACCTATTAACCCCTAAACCGCCACAACTACCCAACCCAAACTACCCCTACACTACTTAACTATCTAACAGGTAACAACCCCCCCAGACCACTAACCTAACACCCCCTAAGTTACAGAAATTAAAAAAACACTAAAATTACAAAACAAAACAAAGTACAACCAAAAATAAAACAGTTATGCCTATCCTAAAACTAAAGTCCCCATAAAAGAAAAGCCCACCAAAAAATAAAAAAAACCTATACTACCACTTAAACCTACTCTAACAATTGCCCTTGTAGGGTATTGTCCTAAATCAATTTAGCTATTCGATATATAAAATAAAAAATCCCTATTCTAAATTAAAAAAAAGCCTATCTACCACTAAAACCTACCGTGCTAAGCTCTTTTGAAAGTAAAATGTTAATGCGCTAAATCCCTTTTCCCATAGACTTCTATGGGGTGCACTACAAAAGCCTCTTTTGTCGTTCACTCGCACGCTAACTCGAAGTTGCGCTAGGACTGCTGCTTTAAAGCTCAAGGGGTGTTAAGAAATACATCAAATACCTTTTTTTCTTCACTTAGAAGAAAATGCTATTTTTTATTTTATATATAGTGCACTCACTAAAACTTCTTAAGCAATAGCCAGGGTGCTGCATGCAAAACATATAAAAATCCTTTTATCCTCTTTGAGAAGAAAACGCTGCACTCACCAGTCTTGAGAATGATACAATTTATTCACAATCTCATCGCATCAGCTCATAGCTGCATAAATACCCCCAGACGTTTCGGTACCGCACTGGCACCTTTCTCAATGGGTTGTTTCAGTATCTCCAAATGTTCCCTAACAACTTAACACACCCGTTTCCTATTTATACCCTAATGTGTTAAAACAGTTCCGGGTCAGCCACACCGGTGTGTTTACACTACATAGTAACCGTCGTAAATCCTGGATCTCAACCACAAAAACACATGGCTAATTATCATATCCTTGAAAATGGGTCTAAGGTGCGCTAAGACAAATGAGATTACCAAACTCCCCCTAAATGACAATACCCCTAAAATTGTCACACAATGTATTAAAAGAGTAAAAAGGTGTAAAGGGAAGCGCTAAAACAAAGCCAAAGGTAATTAATCACTTAAAATATACAATTTATTAAAACATATATATAACACATAAAAGGGACGTCTCCCCAAATGACACTGTAAAAAATATTTTTTATCAGATTTAAAACGGATGATCCTATTATGCGAACCGCTATATATAAGATTTATAGCACACTAAGTTAACAGCTGAAAACAAATACTACAATAAAAATCAGTTAAAAGTCCAGAAAATTGATGATTATAAAAACCACCAAGCTGCCAAAGAAAGTTAATAAGGTAGATCTGCCGGTTAAAAGTATTCTGAATACTCCACACTTCCTTAAGAGAGATAGATGACCAGCATATTAACAGAGGTATTATAATTCAAGTTCTTGGCAATTTACTTTACCCACGATCTCCTGATCGTCTGTAAGCCGGGTTAAGTTTAAGGAATCCAAAGGGTGTAGATATATTGCACATATGCCAAAAGGTAGTCCTGCCTTCACAGCCGACGCGTTTCGCCCTCTTAAGGGCTTTATCAAGGTGATTGGAATCAGCCAATCTGATTGAGCTCGCATTCTATTGGCTGTTCCGATCAGCCAATAGAATGCGAGCTCAATCTGATTGGCTGATTGGATCAGCCAATCGGATTGAACTTGATTCTGATTGGCTGATTCCATCAGCCAATCAGAATATTCCTACCTTAATTCCGATTGGCTGATAGAATCATATCAGCCAATCGGAATTCGAGGGACGCCATCTTGGATGACGTCATTTAAAGGAACCGTCATTCGTCGTTCAGTCGTCGGCCAGGATGGATGTTCCGCGTCGGAGGTCTTCAGGATGCTGCCGTTCCGCTCCAGATGGATGTCGATAGAAGATGCCGCCTGGATGAAGACTTCAATCGGATGGAAGACCTCTTCTGCCCCGCTTGGATGAAGACTTCTACCGGATCATGGACATCTTCAGCCCCCCGCTTGGGCTTGGATCAGGACATCGGAGGAGCTCTTCCGGACTGATCAGTGAACCTGGTATGGTGAAGACAAGGTAGGAAGATCTTCAGGGGCTTAGTGTTAGGTTTATTTAAGGGGGGTTTGGGTTAGATTAGGGGTATGTGGGTGGTGGGTTGTAATGTTGGGGGGGGGGTTATTGTATGTTTTTTTTTACAGGCAAAAGAGCTGAACTTCTTGGGGCATGCCCCGCAAAGGGCCCTGTTCAGGGCTGGTAAGGTAAAAGAGCTTTTAACTTTAGTAATTTAGAATAGGGTAGGGCATTTTTTATTTTGGGGGGCTTTGTTATTTTATTAGGGGGCTTAGAGTAGGTGTAATTAGTTTAAAATTGTTGTAAGATTTTTCTTATGTTTGTAAATATTTTTTTATTTTTTGTAACTTAGTTCTTTTTTATTTTTTGTACTTTAGTTAGTTTATTTCATTGTAGTTATTTGTAGATATTGTATTTAATTAATGTATTGATAGTGTAGTGTTAGGTTTAATTGTAACTTAGGTTAGGATTTATTTTACAGGTAAGTATTAGCTTTAAATAGGAATAATTTATTTAATAAGAGTTAATTAATTTCGTTAGATTAAAATTATATTTAACTTAGGGGGGTGTTAGTGTTAGGTAGTGTAGAAAAAGACTAGTAAGCGCAGAGTGTAATCACTAAACTCCTGAGTAACCTAAGGGTCCCTATCAAAGGTGTATAAAATCAGTATAAAAAATAAAATTTACCAGGAGCGCTAAAAAAAGCTAAAAGTGATATCCTAATATTAAAGTGCCAAGTGGTAGTGCAAATGAGTATGTGCAAAAAGTATTCTAACGATTAAAAATGTTTTTTTTAAACCGTGAAAACAATGTATTCAACCAGGGTTATATATCTTAATATAAGTATTATATAAGTGGTACAGATACGTCTGAAAAATATGTTTAAGTGTACAAATGTGATCCAGAAGGTCTATATATCTTAATATATGCCTATAAATACTAATGTCTCTAAAATTTCTTTTCTTAAAGTGCAAAAGTGTAAAAATGGTCCTCTGACCAAGCGTGTATAGAAACCAAAACAGTAATTATCAAAATAATTCTGTGAATTAGTGCAAGTGTAGGATATACATAAAAATTTATTAATATATGGCCAAATATGCAAACATTATATGCAATAAAAACAGAATATAGAAGATAGAATATAAAAAACGGACGTCTCCGTATAAAATCAGGTTGCCACCACACAAGATTTCCTAAATGCGTATAGTCATTCGAAAAAAAAACCAAAAAAAAACTTTCAGTCTTTGTGCAAAAATGTCACTTTTCTTAAGCGAAAGTTTTCTATTTGAAGGGAGAACCTTTTAGCTTACCCCCAGCAGTTCAGTCAGATCAGTCCGTCAGTTTGGAATTACCGCCGTGGCGGAGTGACGTCACTCTTATAGGCGTTGTCCTCAATCTGTGATCCGATTGGTCCTTAGATCCCAGCTAACTCCCACAGAACGTCTATCTCTACATCATGTCTGCGATTGAACTTAAAGTGATGGTAAAGTTACCTTAGTCTCTATCCAGTATTCCGTTTATGGAGTCAAATAAATATAGGTTTCATTCATCATTTTTTCAGCTCTGCGTATAAATAAAGTTAAAAACTGTTTTAAGGTAATTTATTAAACATTTTTAGTCAACCCGAAACTATATATTTTTTTTACCTTTTGATCACGTTTTTCTATTGTCCTTGAAATGTAGGCCGTCAGGCGACCGTTACTAGACGTCATCTGCCCACTTATTCAAGAGCACATGCGCAATTTAATTTTTCTGTGGATTCCATATGGCGCGCGCTCCCGTTTTGCGCATACGTCATAGTTCCAGGTAGGAATCCCTTAATATGTGGTAGGCAGCATCGGAGAGTAGCGCATGCGCAGTTTAATTCTGAATCATGAACGCGCTGTTGACTTTGATAACATAAATATATATTTTAAATGATATATTTATTTTTAAAATAATAAAAAGAACAAGAAAAAAAGCAGTTTAAATTCTATACAATAATTAAAATAATATGCATTATACATGAAAATGCATATCATTTCAACATTGAATAGAAATGTAATGCTACCCGTTACACGCACTCTCCCCAAGCGCAACCAAACCCCGCTACACTACTAACCCCTTATCTGCCATCGCCTAATGACCTAACCAACCCCTAACCTATTAACCCCTAAACCGCCACAACTACCCAACCCAAACTACCCCTACACTACTTAACTATCTAACAGGTAACAACCCCCCCAGACCACTAACCTAACACCCCCTAAGTTACAGAAATTAAAAAAACACTAAAATTACAAAACAAAACAAAGTACAACCAAAAATAAAACAGTTATGCCTATCCTAAAACTAAAGTCCCCATAAAAGAAAAGCCCACCAAAAAATAAAAAAAACCTATACTACCACTTAAACCTACTCTAACAATTGCCCTTGTAGGGTATTGTCCTAAATCAATTTAGCTATTCGATATATAAAATAAAAAATCCCTATTCTAAATTAAAAAAAAGCCTATCTACCACTAAAACCTACCGTGCTAAGCTCTTTTGAAAGTAAAATGTTAATGCGCTAAATCCCTTTTCCCATAGACTTCTATGGGGTGCACTACAAAAGCCTCTTTTGTCGTTCACTCGCACGCTAACTCGAAGTTGCGCTAGGACTGCTGCTTTAAAGCTCAAGGGGTGTTAAGAAATACATCAAATACCTTTTTTTCTTCACTTAGAAGAAAATGCTATTTTTTATTTTATATATAGTGCACTCACTAAAACTTCTTAAGCAATAGCCAGGGTGCTGCATGCAAAACATATAAAAATCCTTTTATCCTCTTTGAGAAGAAAACGCTGCACTCACCAGTCTTGAGAATGATACAATTTATTCACAATCTCATCGCATCAGCTCATAGCTGCATAAATACCCCCAGACGTTTCGGTACCGCACTGGCACCTTTCTCAATGGGTTGTTTCAGTATCTCCAAATGTTCCCTAACAACTTAACACACCCGTTTCCTATTTATACCCTAATGTGTTAAAACAGTTCCGGGTCAGCCACACCGGTGTGTTTACACTACATAGTAACCGTCGTAAATCCTGGATCTCAACCACAAAAACACATGGCTAATTATCATATCCTTGAAAATGGGTCTAAGGTGCGCTAAGACAAATGAGATTACCAAACTCCCCCTAAATGACAATACCCCTAAAATTGTCACACAATGTATTAAAAGAGTAAAAAGGTGTAAAGGGAAGCGCTAAAACAAAGCCAAAGGTAATTAATCACTTAAAATATACAATTTATTAAAACATATATATAACACATAAAAGGGACGTCTCCCCAAATGACACTGTAAAAAATATTTTTTATCAGATTTAAAACGGATGATCCTATTATGCGAACCGCTATATATAAGATTTATAGCACACTAAGTTAACAGCTGAAAACAAATACTACAATAAAAATCAGTTAAAAGTCCAGAAAATTGATGATTATAAAAACCACCAAGCTGCCAAAGAAAGTTAATAAGGTAGATCTGCCGGTTAAAAGTATTCTGAATACTCCACACTTCCTTAAGAGAGATAGATGACCAGCATATTAACAGAGGTATTATAATTCAAGTTCTTGGCAATTTACTTTACCCACGATCTCCTGATCGTCTGTAAGCCGGGTTAAGTTTAAGGAATCCAAAGGGTGTAGATATATTGCACATATGCCTAAAGGTAGTCCTGCCTTCACAGCCGACGCGTTTCGCCCTCTTAAGGGCTTTATCAAGGTGATTGGAATCAGCCAATCTGATTGAGCTCGCATTCTATTGGCTGTTCCGATCAGCCAATAGAATGCGAGCTCAATCTGATTGGCTGATTGGATCAGCCAATCGGATTGAACTTGATTCTGATTGGCTGATTCCATCAGCCAATCAGAATATTCCTACCTTAATTCCGATTGGCTGATAGAATCATATCAGCCAATCGGAATTCGAGGGACGCCATCTTGGATGACGTCATTTAAAGGAACCGTCATTCGTCGTTCAGTCGTCGGCCAGGATGGATGTTCCGCGTCGGAGGTCTTCAGGATGCTGCCGTTCCGCTCCAGATGGATGTCGATAGAAGATGCCGCCTGGATGAAGACTTCAATCGGATGGAAGACCTCTTCTGCCCCGCTTGGATGAAGACTTCTACCGGATCATGGACATCTTCAGCCCCCCGCTTGGGCTTGGATCAGGACATCGGAGGAGCTCTTCCGGACTGATCAGTGAACCTGGTATGGTGAAGACAAGGTAGGAAGATCTTCAGGGGCTTAGTGTTAGGTTTATTTAAGGGGGGTTTGGGTTAGATTAGGGGTATGTGGGTGGTGGGTTGTAATGTTGGGGGGGGGGGGTTATTGTATGTTTTTTTTTACAGGCAAAAGAGCTGAACTTCTTGGGGCATGCCCCGCAAAGGGCCCTGTTCAGGGCTGGTAAGGTAAAAGAGCTTTTAACTTTAGTAATTTAGAATAGGGTAGGGCATTTTTTATTTTGGGGGGCTTTGTTATTTTATTAGGGGGCTTAGAGTAGGTGTAATTAGTTTAAAATTGTTGTAAGATTTTTCTTATGTTTGTAAATATTTTTTTATTTTTTGTAACTTAGTTCTTTTTTATTTTTTGTACTTTAGTTAGTTTATTTCATTGTAGTTATTTGTAGATATTGTATTTAATTAATGTATTGATAGTGTAGTGTTAGGTTTAATTGTAACTTAGGTTAGGATTTATTTTACAGGTAAGTATTAGCTTTAAATAGGAATAATTTATTTAATAAGAGTTAATTAATTTCGTTAGATTAAAATTATATTTAATTTAGGGGGGTGTTAGTGTTAGGTAGTGTAGAAAAAGACTAGTAAGCGCAGAGTGTAATCACTAAACTCCTGAGTAACCTAAGGGTCCCTATCAAAGGTGTATAAAATCAGTATAAAAAATAAAATTTACCAGGAGCGCTAAAAAAAGCTAAAAGTGATATCCTAATATTAAAGTGCCAAGTGGTAGTGCAAATGAGTATGTGCAAAAAGTATTCTAACGATTAAAAATGTTTTTTTTAAACCGTGAAAACAATGTATTCAACCAGGGTTATATATCTTAATATAAGTATTATATAAGTGGTACAGATACGTCTGAAAAATATGTTTAAGTGTACAAATGTGATCCAGAAGGTCTATATATCTTAATATATGCCTATAAATACTAATGTCTCTAAAATTTCTTTTCTTAAAGTGCAAAAGTGTAAAAATGGTCCTCTGACCAAGCGTGTATAGAAACCAAAACAGTAATTATCAAAATAATTCTGTGAATTAGTGCAAGTGTAGGATATACATAAAAATTTATTAATATATGGCCAAATATGCAAACATTATATGCAATAAAAACAGAATATAGAAGATAGAATATAAAAAACGGACGTCTCCGTATAAAATCAGGTTGCCACCACACAAGATTTCCTAAATGCGTATAGTCATTCGAAAAAAAAACCAAAAAAAAACTTTCAGTCTTTGTGCAAAAATGTCACTTTTCTTAAGCGAAAGTTTTCTATTTGAAGGGAGAACCTTTTAGCTTACCCCCAGCAGTTCAGTCAGATCAGTCCGTCAGTTTGGAATTACCGCCGTGGCGGAGTGACGTCACTCTTATAGGCGTTGTCCTCAATCTGTGATCCGATTGGTCCTTAGATCCCAGCTCAAGTTTCTAAGCTGCCGTGTTCAGTAAACAATCGTATCCGCTCTTTAGTGCTGAGTAGCACGCAGGATACTATTTGTAGTGTGCAGACAATTAGAGTAAGTGCTGGAACTCCTGATTTCACCTTAGAGTTCAGTGGGCGCTATATCAGTGTTTAAGCGCAAATTCCAATAGGTTTGTGATTTCAAGATCTTGAAAAAGCCCTGTATAGGGAGAAACGCGTTGATGCTATGTACTGTTGTTGCTGAATACTCTTCTTAAGCTGTGGACCTATTCCTGTCATATTAATACCCTGGCAGATGGACATTCACAAACCTATTGGAATTTGCGCTTAAACACTGATATAGCGCCCACTGAACTCTAAGGTGAAATCAGGAGTTCCAGCACTTACTCTAATTGTCTGCACACTACAAATAGTATCCTGCGTGCTACTCAGCACTAAAGAGCGGATACGATTGTTTACTGAACACGGCAGCTTAGAAACTTGAGCTGGGATCTAAGGACCAATCGGATCACGGATTGAGGACAACGACTATAAGAGTGACGTCACTCCGCCACGGCGGTAATTCCAAACTGACGGACTGATCTGACTGAACTGCTGGGGGTAAGCTAAAAGGTTCTCCCTTCAAATAGAAAACTTTCGCTTAAGAAAAGTGACTTTTTTGCACAAAGACTGAAAGTTTTTTTTTGGGTTTTTTTTCGAATGACTATACGCATTTAGGAAATCTTGTGTGGTGGCAACCTGATTTTATACGGAGACGTCCGTTTTTTATATTCTATCTTCTATATTCTGTTTTTATTGCATATAATGTTTGCATATTTGGCCATATATTAATAGATTTTTATGTATATCCTATACTTGCACTAATTCACAGAATTATTTTGATAATTACTGTTTTGGTTTCTATACACGCTTGGTCAGAGGACCATTTTTACACTTTTGCACTTTAAGAAAAGAAATTTTAGAGACATTAGTATTTATAGGCATATATTAAGATATATAGACCTTCTGGATCACATTTGTACACTTAAACATATTTTTCAGACGTATCTGTACCACTTATATAATACTTAGGCTTATATTAAGATATATAACCCTGGTTGAATACATTGTTTTCACGGTTTAAAATTTTTTTTTTCATCGTTAGAATACTTTTTGCACATACTCATTTGCACTACCACTTGGCACTTTAATATTAGGATATCACTTTTAGCTTTTTTTAGCGCTTCTGGTAAATTTTATTTTTTATAGTGTTAGGGTTAGACTTAGCTTTAGGGGTTAATACATTTATTAGAATAGCGGTGAGCTCCGGTCGGCAGATTAGGGGTTAATAATTGAAGTTAGCTGTCTGCGATGTTAGGGAGGGCAGATTAAGGGTTAATACTATTTATTATAGGGTTAGTGAGGCGGATTAGGGGTTAATAACTTTATTAGAGTAGCGGTGCGGTCCGCTCGGCAGATTAGGGGTTAATAAGTGTAGGCGACGTTGTGGGGGGCAGATTAGGGGTTAATAAATATAATATAGGGGTCGGCGGTGTTAGGGGCAGCAGATTAGGGGTACATAAGGATAACGTAGGTGGCGGCGCTTTGCGGTCGGCAGATTAGGGGTTAATAAGTGTAGGTAGCTGGCGGCGACGTTGTGGGGGGCAGATTAGGGGTTAATAAATATAATATAGGGGTCGGCGGTGTTAGGGGCAGCAGATTAGGGGTACATAAGGATAACGTAGTTGGCGGTCGGCAGATTAGGGGTTAAAAAAATGTAATCGAGTTGCGGCGATGTGGGGGGACCTCGGTTTAGGGGTACATAGGTAGTTTATGGGTGTTAGTGTACTTTAGAGTACAGTAGTTAAGAGCTTTATAAACCGGCGTTAGCCCAGAAAGCTCTTAACTACTGACTTTTTTCCTGCGGCTGGAGTTTTGTCGTTAGATTTCTAACGCTCACTTCAGACACGACTCTAAATACCGGAGTTAGAAAGATCCCATTGAAAAGATAGGATACGCAATTGACGTAAGGGGATCTGCGGTATGGAAAAGTCGCGGCTGAAAAGTGAGCGTTAGATCCTTTTTTGAGTGACTCCAAATACCGGAGTTAGCCTAAAACCAGCATTATGGGGGCCTCTAACGCTGGTTTTCACGGCTAACGCCAAACTCTAAATCTAGGCCCTAGTGTGCTATAAATCTTATATATAGCGGTTCGCATAATAGGATCACCCGTTTTAAATCTGATAAAAAATATTTTTGACAGTGTCATTTGGGGAGACGTCCCTTTTATGTGTTATATATATGTTTTAATAAATTGTATATTTTAAGTGATTGATTACCTTTGGCTTTGTTTTAGCGCTTCCCTTTACACCTTTTTACTCTTTTAATTAGCATATCCACTCCCCCTCGTGCCGTATAGCTACTACGTCACCATCGGGGTAAACCTGCAGTGAACCACAGCGGCTTGGCTGAACACAGACAATTCTAAAAGACATAACACCTTATATCTATATTCGAACTACTACAAAAATATTAAAAAATATATACATTAAATTAGCCTGGGAAACAAATGCCAAACTAAAAAAACTTAAATACACACTAATCGAATTAGAACCGGAGTGCCTTTGTGCCTGAGACAGCATGGTAGAAACTTAAAAAAGGCGGATGACACACTTATCTATTGAGACCTCATATTCTGATATGTCAGAAACATGGAAATTCTGTAGCTGTCCATATTCAACCAGGGGGCAAGATTCTTTAATGTTCAATTAGGATGAGACCTAGATCGTCCAGTCATAGCCACATCCGGCTAAAGGAACACATTAAAGTCCAACTGGACATTCAAGCCTCTTGGAGCTACAGTATCTAATCGATAAATCCATGAAGCTTCCACCTGTAGGAGTTTCTTGTGTCTATCCCCACCTCGACTCAGTGGTGGCATATAGTCAATTATCATAGTCCTTAGACTGGCTGCAGTGTGTCCTGCTAGCATAAAATGCATAGCTACAGGTTGATCCTCCCCATCCGAGGATGATGGAATTGGGAGCCTGTCAACATACTGTTACATGTGGTGCAATCACCACACCTAAAGCAGCCCATTTTCCTCTTGGTATCCATCCAGGTGCCTTTCTCATAACATCTCACTAGATCATTATGGACCAAAATGTCCTTTAAATTAGGAGCCTTTCTGTAAACAATGCGTGGTGCATCTAATTGTGTGAATGGAAGTGATTTGTCAGTCTTCACTATATCCCAATTAGTCTGGACAGATTTCTCAAGTATCTCATGTAGGGGGGTAAATGTAGTGATGAGATTAATTTTATTGGTGTTATCATTCTCATTCTTTGTTTTAAGTAAGAGTGCCCTTTGATAATAATGTGACGTTTTGTCCAAGGTTCTATAGCCCCTTTCCTTCAGTTTCAACTCGATTTCTTTGGTACCTGTGGTATCCATGAGTGTGTTATTCCGTGCCTCTTGCATGAGCTGTGAGGAGATCACACTCCTCTTCTGATGTCTGGGGTGGAAACTAGTTGATAAGAGTAAGGAATTCTTATCAGTTGGCTTAGAGTACAATGATGTTGCAAATCTAAAACCATCATCACATGCATATTTAGTGATATTCAAGTCTAGAAATGGTATGGTTAAACTATTAGACTCATGTTTAAAACGTATAGGTGAATCCAGCTTGTTTAAATAACTAATCCAACTTGTGAGTGAGTCAGGTGGACCCCTCCATACCAAAAATATATAATCAATCAATAAAATTTTATGTTAGGTACAGACAAAGTCATCATGATGAAGGTTTCGTACCAAAGCATATAAATGTTGGCATATGTGGGAGCCATACTCGAACCCATAGCGGTCCCTGCTATTTGTAGAATAAACTCTTTCTCAAACTTAAAATAATTATTTTCCAAACAAAAAGTGAGTAGTTCAAGCAGGAACTCTACGAGTGGTCCCGCATATGCCAATGATGAGATCACCATGGACCTAACAGCCTGCACACCTCCCACATGAGGGATAACGGTATACAGACTGTCAACATCCATGGTAACCAATAGATCACTCTCTTCCAACCATTCTAGGTCCAATAACCTTTTAATGAGAGAGGGAGAGTCTAAAAGATAGGAAAATGATTCTTTGACAACAGGTTGTAAATGGTGATCAATAAATACTGCTACATTAGAACATAATGAGTCCCTGGCAGACACAATAGGTCTGCCAGGGGGATTAGTCAGAGTCTTGTGGATTTTAGGGAGTAGATAAAGAACTGGAGTAACAGGAAAAGAGATACTTAAAAAATCAAATTCATCATCGTTAATCACACCTGCCTCCAAACCACACTTCAGTTTAACCATACCATTTCTACACTTGAATATCACTAAATATGCATGTGATGATGGTTTTAGATTTGCAACATCATTGTACTTTAAGCCAACCGATAAGAATTCCTTACTCTTATCAACTAGTTTCCACCCTAGACATCAGAAGAGGAGTGTGATCTCCTCACAACCCATGCGAGTGGCACGGAATAACACACTCATGGAGACCAGAGGTACCCAAGAAATCGGGATGAAGACGAAACTGAAGGAGAGGAGCTATAGAACCTTGGACACCTTGGATACAGGAGAAAACATCACAATATGATCAAAGGGCACTCTTACTTAAAACAAAGAATGAGAATGATAACACCAATAAAATTAATCTCATCACTACATTTACCCCCCTACATGAGATACTTGAGAAATCTGTCCGGACTAATTGGGATATAGTGAAGACTGACAAATCACTTCCATTCACACAATCAGATACACCACACATTGTTTACAGAAAGGCTCCTAATTTAAAGAACATTTTGGTCCATAATGATCCAGTGAGATGTTATCAGAAAGGCACCTGGATAGATACCAAGAGGAAAACGTGCTGATTTAGGTGTGGTGATTGCACCACATGTAACAGTATGTTGACAGGCTCCCAATTCCATCATCCTCGGATGGGGAGGAGCTATAAAAAAATTTCACAGACTGACCTGCACCAGCAGTTTCGTGGTGTACATTCTGATTTGTCCGTGTTCCCTGGTCTATATAGGAAAAACCTCAACTACATTTAGGGAGAGGATGGCTAATCACCGCCATGCTATAAGAGTTGCTATTGATAAAAAAGAATCGGATCAACCTGTAGCTAGGCATTTTATGCTAGCAGGACACACTGCAGCCAGTCTAAGGACTATGATAATTGACTATGTGCCACCACTGAGTCGAGGTGGGGATAGACACAAGAAACTCCTACAGGTGGAAGCTTCATGGATTTATCTATTAGATACTGTAGCTCCAAGAGGCTTGAATGTCCAGTTGGACTTTAATGTGTTCCTTTAGTCGGATGTGGCTATGATTGGACGATCTAGGTCTCATCCTTAAAGAATCTTGCCCCCTGGTTGAATATGGACAGCTATGGAATTTCCATGTTTCTGACATATCAGAATATGAGGTCTCCATAGATGAGTGTGTAATCCGCCTTTTTGAAGTTTCTACCATGCTGTCTCAGGCACAAAGGCACTCCGGTTCTAATTCGATTAGTGTGTATTTAAGTTTTTTTAGTCTGGCATTTGTTTCCCTGGCTAATTTAGTGTATATATTTTTTAATATTTTTCTAGTAGTTCGAATATAGAGATAAGGTGTTATGTCTTTTTGAATTGTCCGTGTTCAGCCAAGCCGCTGTGGTTCACTGCAGGTTTACCCCGATGGTGACGTAGTAGCTATTCGTCATGAGTGGGAGTGGATATGCTAATTAGCCATGTGTTTTTGTCGTTGAGATCCAGAACTTACGACGGTTACTATGTAGTGTAAACACACCGGTGTGGCTGACCCGGAACTGTTTTAACACATTAGGGTATAAATCGGGAACGGGTGTGTTAAGTTGTTAGGGAACATTTGAAGATACTGAAACAACCCATTGAGAAAGGTGCCAGTGCAGTACCGAAACGTCTGGGGGTATTTATGCAGCTATGAGCTGATGTGATGAGTTTCTGAATAAATTGTATCATTCTCAAGACCGGTGAGTGCAGTGTTTTCTTCTCAAAGAGGATGAAAGGATTTATATATATATATATATATATATATATATATATATATATATATATATATATATATATATATATATGTAGTCTCAAAATTAACAAAATGCACTACTTATATGTACTCAATTAATCTAACCTTATGTATCAGGGGTGCACGAGTAAGGTATCGCCTACATACCCAAAACTCATAAAATACAAATTACTCAGCACACCAATTAGATCAAATTGTGTGATATTTAATGCTACCATATGTTCAAACAGAAAAATATAGTGAAAGATACCCAGCTTCCCCCCATTCAGACCTGCATACAGCACATACACACTCCAAACAAACGATTAAATTTCCCTTAGGCGTCCCTAGGGGAAAGAAAAAAGTTGTCATCTCCAAACTGAGCAAAGTTCAGCAAAAGAAAGCACAGGGGTAAAAAAAAACCAGCACTTTGTAATCCACGTAAAGTGATACAGTACATGTGTTTTGATTGAAGTTGCAACAAAGTTGAATCCCCAGCTGCTACAGTGTCTAGAATAGTGCCGAATGTATCAGCTAAAGTATAGAACCCGCCCTTAAGAGCCTCTTTGTATAGACCCCTCTTCTCTTAAGGAACAGGACTAGAATTGTGATCTCTGTTAGCTATAGCTAGAGGATGGTGCTTTATAATTGAAATTATTTTGTGGGGCCAAATAAGTGGTATAGGTTACCGTATTGAGTTATAGGATTTGTAGGAAATCTTTATTTGAGCTAGTGCATATAAATATTAGGCAATTAGAAATAATGTAGACACATGCTTATTTTGTGTGTATATGTGTATATATATATATATATATATATATATATATATATATATATATATATATACAGGTAGCCCTCAGTTTACGCCGGGGTTAGGTTCCAGAACGAATGGTTGTAAATCGAAACCGTTGTAAATTGAAACCCAGTTTATAATGTAAGTCAATGGGAAGTGAGGGAGATAGGTTCCAGGCCCCTCTCAAAATTGTCATAAGTAACACCTAATACATTATTTTTAAAGTTTTGAAATTAGGACTTTAAATGCTAAACAGCATTATAAACCTAATAAAATAATCACACAACACAGAATATATAATTAAACTAAGTTAAATGAACAAAAACATTTGCTAAACAGTATTATAAACCTAATAAAATAATCACACAACACAGACTTCACTTGCATTTTTCTGCAAACAGTTCTTTCTATGCATTCCAATCTGGACTGATTTATAGACAGGAAGATCTTGTTCCTTTGAAATCTGCTCGATAGCTCAGGTCTGGTTAAACTGATTAATTTCAGCTTGCTTGGCTTTGCTGCAACACAAGCGGACAGCTCCACCTACTGGCTATTTTAATAAATGCACTGCTTCTCAATGCTTTTCAATAGCAGTCACATGACTGGAAAAAAAGGTTGTTATTCTGAAACGGTGTAAATTGAACCGTTGTAAAACGAGGGCCACCTGTATATATATATATATATATATATATATATATATATATATATATATATATATATTAGGAATTCCCCTGTGTGTACATAAAGTGTATAGATATGGGGGCATATTTATCAATGTGCGAGCGGACATGATACGAAGTAGCGTATCATGTCTGCCGCACATCAATAAATGCCGATAGCATACACTGTCTGCATTTATCATTGCACCAGCAGTTCTTGTGAACTGCTGGTGCAATGCCGCCCTCTGCAGATTTGCGGCCAATCGGCCGCTATCAGGGGGTGTCAATTAACCCGATCGTATTTGTTTGGGTTGATTTCTGTCCGCGGCCTCAGAGCAGGTGGACAAGTTATGGAGCAGCGGTCTTTAGATCGCTGCTTCATAACTTCTGTTTCTGGTGAGCCTTTATACGGAGCTTGATAAATATGCCCCATAGTGTCCACTGTGAATATGATGAAGCAGTGTGCGGTAGTTTTTTCTTGTATGAAAGGTGTGTTTCTTGCTATCCAATCAAATCACGCATATGTACTATATGAAGGGGTAGACACTGATACGTAGTATACTCCTTGAAAAAGGGAGGAGCCCTGAAACGCGGGTCTGAGTGTGTTACTGAGGCCATCATCTCAAGTCTCCTGTGTCTACTGGTCCTCTTGCTGGGATTCATTATCCAGACACCTGAACCTGCTTGCGGAGTGGTTTGTTGGTGTATAGTAACAAGCTCATAGAGTGTATTGTCACGGAACATCATGGTGACTCTCTAAGCTTAAGAAAGCAGACTGACCTGTGCAACTAATCAGCGGAAGGAATCACAAGTATCATTTGAATACCCCCTTGTAACTGTATGGGCCGTAGTACTTAGATGGCAAGTTAAGGTTCTTAAGGGCGGGTTCTATACTTTAGCTGACACATTCGGGACTATTCTAAAGCTATACATCACATCCACACGAGCCGTAACAGAGGTTGTTTTACAATACTGGGATACTGTTACTCAGAGTACACATGTACGGACATATCTGAATGGGGAGAGGCTGGGTACCTTTTTACTATTTTTTTCTGTTTGAATATATGGTAGCATTAAATATCACACAATTTGATCTATTTGATGTGCTGAGTATTTTGTATTATATATATATATATATATATATATATATATATATATATACTTATTTAACAAATACATATATTGCTATCTATCTATCTCTCTCTCTCTCTCTCTCTCTCTATATATATATATATATATCTATATATATATATATATATATATATATATATATATATATATACACATATAGGTATATTATGTGTGTGGGATGTGCAGTCATAGGAGGCAGGGGAGGCACTGCTTCCCCTGCCATATGGGGCCAAAGTTTAGTTCAATTTTAATTAAGAAAAAATTGTAAAAAAAAACAAAAAAAAATATTTTTTTCCACCCATGTAATGCTATGGAGAGGCATCATACAGGATTGCATCTCTCCATACCAAAACATGGTTACATTTCTTCAATAGCAGCAGTGCCACCCACTGGTGGTAACTTAAAACTACTGAAGCAAAAATAATGACCAATAGGAGGCATCCCTCATGATGCCTCTTAGGGAGAGAGCCAATCAGAGAAGTAAAACTCTTCTTGGCATTATTAGTTATGCAGGATGCAGGGCTGGCCCTGTCTGATGTTCACTGACTTCCTGTTACTGTCTGGGACCCTCCCACTAGCACAGGCTTCACTAGAAACAAGAGGGGAGAATAAGGACTGCAGGAAGAAGTGCACAGTAAGGGATAAGGTTTATAGCTTTCCTCATTCTGTTAAATGATATTGTTAATATTAATGCTTTTATTGTGATCTGTAAGCTTTCTACTTATTAACAATGTTGACTGTTGTGACTGAAGAGTGCTGGTAATGATAATAGCTTCCCACATTTTGCTGGAAGTTTATTTTAACTTTTTTATTGTGAATATTTTGTTTTTAATGTGATCTGGTAATTTGCTGCTTTTTAACCAGTTAACAACATTGACTGCAGAGCCTGCTTTATTACTACAGCTCTCAGTATTGTGTTGTCACTAGCTGGTGCCCGTGTGCAAAAAAGGAAAAGCTAGTGCCTTTTTTTATGCAGGAACCTCTTCTGGTCTGTATAATAAATGATGCTTTATTACTACAGCTCTCAGTAATTATTGTGTTGTCACTAGCTGGTGCCCTTGTGCAAAAAAGGAAAAGCTAGTGCCTTTTTTTATGCAGGAACTTCTTCTGGTCTGTATAATAAATGATGCTTTAATACTACAGCTCTCAGTAAGTATTGT
This sequence comes from Bombina bombina, assembly GCF_027579735.1. NCBI lineage: Eukaryota > Metazoa > Chordata > Amphibia > Anura > Bombinatoridae > Bombina > Bombina bombina. The sequence continues at coordinate 1,203,014,205 of NC_069501.1, read as the reverse complement.
GTTGTCACTAGCTGGTGCCCTTGTGCAAAAAAGGAAAAGCTAGTGCCTTTTTTATGCAGGAACCTCTCTTGGTCTGTATAATAAATTATGCTTTATTACTACAGCTCTCAGTAAGTATTGTGTTGTCACTAGCTGGTGCCCTTGTGCAAAAAAGGAAAAGCTAGTGCCTTTTTTTATGCAGGAACCTCTTCTGGTCTGTATAATAAATTATGCTTTATTACTACAGCTCTCAGTAAGTATTGTGTTGTCACTAGCTGGTGCCCTTGTGCAAAAAAGGAAAAGCTAGTGCCTTTTTTTATGCAGGAACCTCTTCTGGTCTGTATAATAAATTATGCTTTATTACTACAGCTCTCAGTAAGTATTGTGTTGTCACTAGCTAGTGCCCTTGTGCAAAAAAGGAAATGCTAGTGCCTTTTTTATGCAGGAACCTCTCCTGGTCTGTATAATAAATTATGCTTTTATTACTACAGCTCTCAGTAAGTATTGTGTTGTCACTAGCTGGTGCCATTGTGCAAAAAAGTAAATGATAGTGCCTTTTTTATGCTGGAACCTCTTCTGGTCTGTATAATAAACAATGTACTTTCCCTCCTGTAAAACAGTCAATGCTGAGTACACTCCTATGTCACCCAAGATATAAGGTGAGATCTACTGGGTCCAGACACTTCTGAGTATCTTAGTTATGTGCACTGAAAACTAAAGAGAACAAAACTGTGCTGATTTTGTTTCTATGTATGTGGATTAGATAGACTGATTGATTTATGGTCAGTACTTCACTCTGTCATCCTAATGTTGTTTTCCTTCAATAAATACACTTTTTTTTTTACTGTAGTTTCCCATGCTTTTGGGTTTTCCTGTTTATAACACCTCACTTTTTATTGTCTTTCTGTAATATGATGATCTGTCTGTCATAGTTTTTATATTTTTAGTATTAAAAAATTATTTTATATGATATATTATTATTAGTGGTTTTCATATTAAATCCACAAGTGAGCTGTGATATCTCTCAGTGAATGTATGGGGACAGGGAGTCTTGCATCTTGCCTGGTATATTGTGGCATTTAGCTGGCATTCATGTGAGTAGGGAAATGATTGGCAGATTTAATATGGTATATGATGATGAGTGGCATAAATGAGGGAAGGGAGTCATGTGGACGAAAACTGTAATAAGTGGTTGTAAAAGGCCCTTAATCTTAAACAAGTGTAGTGTATTACTGGCCCACAGTAAGTAGGAGCAGGGGGGCACTCCATCTTGTCAAGTACAACTGGCATATAATATTAATAAAACATTTTATTAAACTATTATATATTTAACTCATGTAAAAGTCACGTGGAAGTGTGTATGTGTGTGTATCTGAGTGTGTGTGTGCTTGTCTTTATATATTTGTGGATTAGCCAGCCTCTTAGTGTGTATTCCTGTGGGTGCTTGTGTATGTGTGAGTGATGATGTATGTGGCTTCTTGTCTGTGCTTTTTGGGTGCCTGTTTGTGTGCATGTGGTGCCTGGTTTTGTGTATGTTGGTTCCTATGTGTATATGATATCTGATGGTGCTTGCGTGTCTGTGCGTGTGTCTGTGTCTGTCTGTGTGAGTCTTCTTGTATATCTGAGTGTATATTTCTGTGTGTGATTCTGTATGTGTCTGTTTCTGTGTGTGTCACTGTGTGTGTCTGTATGTGTTAGTGCCTCTGTATGTCCTAGTGTGTTTCTGTGTGTATGTGAATCTATGTTTGTGAGTGTGTTTCTATGTATGTGTGGGGGCCCTGATTAATGGTTTTGTAAGGGCTGCACAAGGATGTCAGTAGTATGTTAGGACTGTACATGGATGTCAGCAGTTTTCTGGAAATGTACATGATGTCAGCAGTATGCTAGGGTTATACATTGATGTTAAAAAAAATAAATATATATGTTTTTTTCCATTGAAATTCTGTTTTTAGAGCCTTATTTCTATCATTTCTTAGGTGCTTTACTTCCCTTGTAATTTAACTATTAGATATAGAATTTCATAGTGGGCAGGGTTTTAGTACTTGGGCCACTGAATTGTACTTGCCCCCTGGTTCCAAAATTGCCAGTCATCCCCTGCATTTTTATGCATTAGTTGCATTAGGGAGTTTCTGGTTTTAACATGTGGTCAGATTGTTTGGAAGCCTTGTTTGTGTGCTTGCAAGTATTTTATCCTGCCTGGGTCAGAATTCGGTCTAAACCAAAATCGCTATTATTTAAAAAGATAGATAACGCCTTTATTACCCATTCCCCAGCTTTGTACAATTAACATTGTTATATTAATATACTTTATAACCGTTTAATCTCTAAATTTCTGACTGTTTAAGCCACTACAGACAGCCTCTTATCACATGCTTTTTTTATTAGCTTTTTTACAACAAGAGACTGCTAATTTATGTGTGTCATATAGATAACATTGTGCTCTCTCCTGTGGGGTTGTGCAGGACACAGCACTAACTGGCTAAAATGCAAGTCAATAGATAATAAATAAATAGCCCTGAGATAAGGGGACTGTCTGCAGAGGCTTAAATACAAGATATTAGATACTATTCTAATCGTCATTGTGTAACCGGCTAATTTAATCGTAAATTTAAGTTACCTCTATTAGGTTCATATATGTGCTTCTCAGGCCTATCATAGCCACTGCCTCACTAGCCTCTGAGCTCACTGCACGTCACTGATATATATATATATATATATATATATATATATATATATATATATATATATATATATACAAAACACGGAAGGGGACTGCACTCTCAGACCGGACCGGGTACACATCTTATGACCCTGCAACATGCTCAGCCCTGGGTACTCACTGGCACTCACAGGAAGCTGTGCTGTCCCCAGAGTCACAGGCAGTTAACCCCAGACAGGCCTGGGTGCAAGAACCATAGGGAAAATGCCAAAACAAATTTATACAACACACTGAGAAAGTCCAGCACTCACTTACAAGCTCTCAGCTAAGATTAAAAGCAAAAATTGAAGGGTTAGTTACCGCATTTGGCCAAATGGGACAAGCCCAGGTACCTTCCAAAAACCTGGGACCCTAAAACAGCCACACAATGCAAGCTCTCAATCCAACAAAATGAGAACAAGTGAAGGGTGCACTGGCCACTGGCTTATGTAATCACCCCAGACATATACAAAACACGGAAGGGGACTGCACTCTCAGACCGGACCGGGTACACATCCCATGACCCTGCAACATGCTCAGCCCTGGTTGCTCACTGACACTCACTGGAAGCTGTGCTGTCTACAGAGTCACAGGCAGTTAACCCCAGACAGGTCTGGGTGCAAGAACCATAGGGAAAATTACAAAACAAATTAATACAACACACAGAGAAAGTCTGTCTGGCCTAGCACTCACGGTTACCATTTAGTACCGGGGTGCACAAAAAAAAGATCCAATAAAGAGGAAGGCACTCTCCGGATTTATTTATATATATATATATATATATATATATATATATACAGGTAGCCCTCAGTTTACGCCAGGGTTAGGTTCCAGAAGGAATGGTTGTAAATCGAAACCGTTGTAAATTGAAACCCAGTTTATAATGTAAGTCAATGGGAAGTGAGGGAGATAGGTTCCAGGCCCTCTCAAAATTGTCATAAGTAAGACCTAATACATTATTTTTAAAGCTTTGAAATGAAGACTTTAAATGCTAAACAGCATTATAAACCTAATAAAATAATCACACAACACAGACTTCACTTGCATTTTTCTGCAAACAGTTCTTTCTATGCATTCCAATCTGGACTGATTTCTAAACAGGAAGATCTTGTTCCTTTGAAATCTGCTCGATAGCTCAGGTCTAGTTAAACTGATTAATTTCAGCTTGCTTGGCTTTGCTGCAACACAAGCGGACAGCTCCACTTATTGGCTATTTTAATAAATGCACTGCTTCTCAATGCTTTTTAATAGCAGTCACATGACTGCAAAAAAAGGTTGTTATTCTGAAATGGTGTAAATTGAACCGTTGTAAAACGAGGGCCACCTGTATATATATATATATATATATATATATATATATATATATATAAAAAATACATATATTTAAAAATAAAAATAATTTTTTTTTCTATGAAGAACATAGGTATTTCAAGTATTTCTATTTTTTTTATATGGTTAAAACAAATATAATTTAGATTAAAAAGTAAAAAAAAAATGTTTAGTCTTTTGCATTGTATAGATGTTGACCTTTATATTTAAATTGAATAAATGTAGCGGTAATTTTTTGTTACATAGAATTTAAATTTACATTAAAGACTTGAAAATGTTTTTTTTAAAGGATGTTTCTGTCCTGAGTAAAACTACAATTTGTCTTTCATGTTGTTGAAAATATGCCCTGGTCCCAATAGAACAGTGGTATTTGTCTTTAAAGGGACATCCAACACTTTGAAATTGTAATTTAGTTTAGTTTATGCAAACATTTATTTAAAACAAATCAGCTTTTATATATGTGCAAGCCAAGTTTCTCTACATTGAATGGCGCATAATTTAGTTTCAGAAACTGTTGTGAGAATTGTGTTCATGATAACAGAATTGTTATACATTCAGGGAATCTCTAAATAGCATTTTCTTCAGTGAAAGAAAGCTTGTCATCTGATATCCTATACTATGGACCCTCTTTTTTTTTTATATATATTTTTATTGAGGTTTAATACAAAAAATTACAATTAGGCAATAATTCCCATGTCATGCAAATACAAGGAGAAGAGACCACATCAATAACGAAGAAAAATAAATAATAGAAGAACATTGATATACAGACATGTCAAAAAAGGAATACAGATATTATCTAGGAATGTAAATAAAAAAAAATTCAACCTCATGTTTTCTATTATAGTGAGCCCCCCTTAGAATATGATAAAATAAGAAATATAGCGTTTACCCCCAGAGGAAAATAGAGGCCGCTCTTGGACCCCCTGGAATATTAACATGTCACAGTGGGGGGCATTGGGGAGGGAGGAAAATAAGAAAGTGGGCCCCTCTTGGGCTCAATATGTGATTTAGAATGGTAATAACCAACACTTAAGTATGATGAGTTACTAAAACAGGTACCAGTTGCTATTGGGCCTCATATAAGGGTATCGCCTGAGGAGATATTCTCCTAAACTATTAGTAAATTACAAAAAAGGCTGTATGGGGAGAAAGGTGCAGGTATATTAGGAATCCTATGTCTCATAAAGGCTAAGTAGATATTGTTTAATCTTGTTGTTAAAACTTCAATGCCATCTAGTGGAAAGACTCTGTACCTATGTATACATATAGGAGACAATAAACCTATTTTGGGCACTGAGCAAGTTGTAAATTGGTTACTACGTGGCTTATTACAAAGGAGTTGGCACCGGTCACCGGCACACTGATATACTGACATACAGATAGGTGTTATCATATAAATATTTGCATGAACTTTAACCAAAAGCAGGGAAAGTATTGACAGACAGTACAGCTGCTAGCTGACATTAGACTAAGCCCCCATTCTAAAGTATTACAGTAAATCTGAGGAATATTGTAATAGCATGGGCTCCATTAAAGTGACTTAACCTCCTTCCCGCAGTTAATGCTCCAAAGCAGATCATACCAGTTCACAAGAGTCAGCATACAGCCGGCCCATAACTCAATGAGGCAGTTTCCCGTTTCTTTTCCACAATGCATACCCAGCGTGATGTCAGGCTTGCTGGGGCATGGGATCGTGACTATGAGCCCCCAGGGTCAAAAGGCTGGCAGAAATAAAGTGTGTCTTTACGATCAAAGGGCTGGCACAAAGTTCCCTGAGAGGTGTCCCACTCTGATGCTCTGTTTCTCGATCTCGCTCTTTCCAGAGAGAGACTATAGTGTACAAAAGGGGATTTCATCGCCGTGACCCAACCCAAGCCTCCGCAGTAGTGTTCACCGCACGGTAAACAGGTTTTATCCAAAGCTGCTTCTGTTCCCCCACTGTCACCTTCAAGCCGCGCTGTTCCTGATACCTCCTGCTGGTATCACTGATGTTCTGTGAGCAGTGAGTCGTTCTAGGCTGGAGGATGCGATGTTCACTGCAGCTCTAACTGTACTCACCGTTTCATTTGCGATCAGCAGCTGTTTGGAGGTTTGTATCGTTAACCCGCTCATGACCAGGGCGTCTTCCAGGCATTCATCTGCCGCTGAAGGGTTCTTTACAGGAGGGCACAAGTTTGGTGCTGCCTTAGCCGGAACTTGGGCTTGGGGTAGTAGGCTTGATAAGCTAGGAGCAGGCTCTTGGAGACTTGTAGCTTTGCCAGTTTTCTCTGGTGGGTCTATTGGCATTAGATGGTGATGTCCAACTTGTCTAGCTAGCAAACGGAGTCCATCCCACTCAGCAGCCCAAGTCTGTTGTAACCTCTCATGATGATCATTTAGCAGCCTTGTAACGGCCTCCAGTATCATTTCAGTGCTGGACGCCAACTTTAGTAGGTGCGTGCGTGAAGAGAAAGGCTCTTAATTCTCCTGCTATCTGTCGAGTATAGCAAGGATGGTACTGTGTAATCATAGGTAGTGTTGGTTAGTAAGTGAAATATATTGTTCAGTGTCTGTGCACTGCTTACCCGGCCTGTAGTATTACCGGGGGGGGGGGGGTTGTTGAGAGCCTCTCTGTGAAGAGCTTGCCTTAGCCTCAATGCTACGGATTGGTGTGCAACGGTGGTATTCTCAAGAAAAATACTTCTTTCAATTTGTCTTGATCTATAGAGTCCGTATATAGGGATAATATAACTGGATAGTCATTTAATTCACTGGTAATAGGCAGATTATCAGTGATCCACACAGAGCTACCAATATTGCTACCATTCAAGGTGCTGCCCAGAGACACGCCCCCTATTTCTATTTTTATATGTGTGTGTGTGTTTGTATGTAAATATCTATGTATGTGTGCACATACATACAGTATTTACACATATATACATATACACATACAAATACATATACTGTATATACACTTCTTAGTTCTTCACAGTCAAACACCTTGACATATACTATATCCATCTTAAACCCTTTTTAAATATTTATTTCAACAATAATCTTATATTTTACATGTACTTTATTTTAATATGTTTTACATGTGTTTTGTTAAACTTTTATTGTAGCCCTAGCACTTTACTTCAGATCTCAGGTGAAGCTAACTTTTTTAGCGCTCAGGTACAACACAGACTGAGTAGTACTGCAGATTAGATTGTGAGATTGCATGTGAATAATATTAATAATTTATGTATCTCAGTACACAAGCCATTCCCATGGCACAGACTCAAGAATATTCCTTTAAATGACGTCATCTAAGATGGCGTCCCTTGAATTCTGATTGGCTGATAGAATTCTATCAGCCAATCGGAATTAAGGTAGGAAAAATCCTAATGGCTGATGCAATCAGCCAATAGGATTGAGCTGGCATTCTATTGGCTGTTCCAATTAGCCAATAGAATGACAGTGGGTGGTGGATTTTAATGTTGGGGGGGTATTGTAATTTATTTTACAGGTAAAAGAGCTGATTACTTTGGGGCAATGCCCCGCAAAAGCCCTTTTAAGGGCTATTTGTAATTTAGTTTAGGGTAGTGCTTTTTATTATTTTGGGGATTAGATTAGGTGTAATTAGTTAACTCTTGTAATTATTTTATTATTTTCTGTAATTTAGTGGGGGTTTTTTGTACTTTAGTTAATTTTATTTAATTGTAATTAATTGTAGTTAATTTAGGGAATTAATTTAATTATAGTGTATTTTTAGGTGTAATTGTAACTTAGGTTAGGTTTTATTTTACAGGTAAATTTGTATTTATTTTAGCTAGGTAGTTATTAAATAGTTAATAACTATTTAATAACTATTCTACCTAATTAAAATAAATACAAAGTTGCCTGTAAAATAAAAATAAACCCTAAGCTAGCTACAATGTAACTATTAGTTATATTGTAGCTAGCTTAGGGTTTATTTTATAGGTAAGTATTTAGTTTTAAATAGGAATAATTTAGTTAATTATAGGAATATTTATTTAAATTATATTTAAGTTAGTGGGTGTTAGGTTTAGGGTTAGACTTAGGTTTAGGGGTTAATATGTTTATTATAGTGGCAGGGGTGTAGGGGGGGCAGATTAGGGGTTAATAAATATAATGTAGGTGGCGGCAGTGTAGGGGGGGCAGATTAGGGGTTAATAAATATAATGTAGGTGGCGGCGGTGTAGGGGGGGCAGATTAGGGGTTAATAAATATATTGTAGGTGGCGGCATGTGGGGGGGCAGATTAGGGGTTAATAAATATAATGTAGGTGGCGGTGTAGGGGGGGGCAGATTAGGGGTTAATAAATATAATGTAGGTGGCGTTGGGCTCCGGGAGCGGCGGTTTAGGGGTTAATACATTTATTAGAGTTGCGGCGGGGTCCGTGAGCGGCGATTTAGGGGTTAATACATTTATTAGAGTTGCGGCGGGGTCCGTTAGTGGCGGTTTAGGGGTTAATACATTTATTAGAGTTGTGGCGGGGTCCGTGAGCGGCGGTTTAGGGGTTAAACACTTTATTTAGTTGTGGCGGGTCCAGGAGCGGCGGTATAGGGGGTAAAACAGTTTAGTATAGTGTGGGTGTTTAGTGACAGGGTAGCAAGAAAGCTGTGCAAAAGCCGAAGAGCAGCGAGATCGATGACTGTTAGCCAACAACAGTCCGCTGCTCATCGCTCCGTACTTGGTGCGCAGCTTTTTGACTGCTTTTTTGATAATTTTGGACAATGTATTCAGGTCCGCGGCAGCGATGTTAGGCGAACTTAGGCGAGTGTATTGGTGCCGTTGAATGCAGGTAAGTTGACGGCTTGTTAAATAGAGGCCATAGTGTGAAAGTGTGAGAGCAACAGATGGCTGCATTGTAGCCCCAGGTTTTTACATTGGACAACCCTGTTACAGCATGACCTAAAGATAGTCATAGCGTTTTCACAATCTGATCATAGAAGCCTGTTGTGCAGTATTCAGAAAAGCACCTTTGTTACTGACCTCTTTTCATGCTTGGAGAATTTGAACTCTAGATGTAATTTTTAGATAATTTAGAAAGCTTTTTAGGTAGATCCAAGTATAGCTTGTAACTTCTTATTTCTTTTGTTTTGTATAAGTTTCTGATCTTTTTTTTAAGGATATACATTTAAAGCTGTAAATGTCAAATTATTACAGTAGTATTTGGTCTGAAATACATCATATATAAGCTCTGAAATATTGCACATTTATTGCTACCATACACCCAGATTACAAGTTGTGCGCTAAACCTGGTGCATAAATACTGCTAAAAATTTAGCGGTACCGCACTTTCAATAGCGCTGCCATTACAAGTTACAAACAACCCTTCTTGTGTTATGCGTTATGATGTGATAACCTCCATGCTACACAAAAGCCAAGTCCTGACTTGACGTGCTCGTGTACGTTTTCCCCCATAGACATCAATGTAGAAAAAGTGTTAGAAAAAAAACTAACACCTGTGATTGCGGAATGGCGATCGCTATAACGCAATCCCCATTGATGTCTATGGAGACAAGACGGCTATGTAAAAACCTAACACCCTAAAATAAACCCCTAGTCTAAATACCCCTAATCCGCTGCCCCCGACATCGCAGACACCTAATAAAGTTATTAACCCCTAAAGCGCCACCCCAACATCAAATAAAATCATTAACCCCTAAACTGCCGCCCCCCTACATCGCCAACACTAAATAAAGTTATTAACCCCTAATCCGCCCCCCACATCGCAAATACTAAACTAAACCTATTAACCCCTAAACCGCAAAACACCTACATCGCGACAAACTAAATGAAACTATTAACCCCTAAACCTAACACCCCCCTAACTTTAAATTAAACTTACAATATAACTACCTTCAAATAAATAAAAACTTACCTGTGAAATAAAAAAAAAAACCTAAGCTTAAACTAGAAATATTACTACGGAAATAAATAACATTACAATTTTTTTTTATAAAATTACGAAAAAAAAATAAATCTAAAATTACAAAAAATAATAAAAGAAATTATCAAAAAAAATAAAAAAAAATAAACCTAATCTGATACCCCTATAAAAACAAAAAAGCCACCCCAAAATAAAAGAGCTAATGGTATTTTGTTGTTAGCTTAGGGGTTTTTTTTAGTTTGGGGTGGCTTTTTTTGTTTTCATAGGGGTATTAGATTAGGTTTATTTTTTTTTAATTTTGGATAATTTCGTTTATTATTTTTATAATCTTAGATTTTTTTTATTTTTCGTAATTTTAGACTTTGTTTTTTTTGTAGTGTTAGGGTTTTTTATTTTTGGTATATATATATATATATATATATATATATATATATATATATATATATATATATTTTTTTTTTTTAAATGTGGAGGTTTATTTATAGTTTTTTTTAGTTTTTTTTATTTCACAGGTAAGTTTTTATTTATTTGAAGGTAGTTATATTGTAAGTTTTATTTAAAGTTAGGGGGGTGTTAGGTTTAGGGGTTAATAGTTTAATTTAGTTTGTCGCGATGTGGGGGGTGGCAGATTAGGGGTTAATAACTTTAGTGTCGGGGGCGGTTTAGGGGTTAATAACTTTAGTGTCGGGGGCGGTTTAGTGGTTAATTACATTATTTAGTGTCGGCGATGACAGGGTGGTGGTTTAGGGGTTAATACTTTAATACTTTAATTTAGTGTTGGCGATGTTGGTGGGCGGCGGATTAGGGGTTAATAGGTAGTTTATTGGTAATACGCGACTTGTAATACGGGTGAACTGAATATTCCGCTCACAAAGGCCACATTTTTCAGCGGTGTAGTCGTACCATAACAGTTGTAATCTAGGTAAAAAAAAGGTGTATGAAAACACAAGGCAGTTACAGGGCTGTTGAATAATCCTGATGGGAATATTTGTAAACAGACATTTTATGGGGAATATCTTAAAGTTTTTTCTTTCATGATTCAGATAGAGCATATCATTTTTAAAAACTTTCCAATGTACTTCTATTGTCAAATTTGCTTCATTCTCTTTGTATCCTTTGTTGAAGGAGCAACAGTGCACTACTAGAAGCTAAGTGAACACATCTGATGAACCAATAACAAGAGGCATATATGTGCAGCCACCAATCACCAGCTGCCTCTGCACATTGCTGCTCTTGAGGCTACCTTATATATGCTTTTCAACAAATTATACCAAGAAAATGAAACACATGAGTTAGTTTAACTAAATTGGAAAGTTGTTAAAAATGTTATGCTCTATCTGAATCATGAAAGTTTAACTTTACTTACCCTTTAAGGGGACATGGAAGTCAACCCTTCATAATTCAGATACAGCATACACTTTAAAAAGACTTTCCGACTGACTTCCATTATCAAATTCTCCTCTTTATTTTGGTATCCTTTGTTGAAGTTCCTTTCCTTGAGGGCATATTGGAGTAGGTTCAGGAGCATGCATGTGTGATGAGCTCTGAATAGATGCAGTATTTTCAGAAATGTTTCTATCAATCTAATGCATAAAGTGCTCAAGTAACATGCACACTCTTGAGCCTATCTCAGTATTCTCTAATGGAAAAGACCAATCTTTCAACAAAAGATACCAAGAATAATAGGTTTGTTTGATAATAGAAGAAAACTGGATCTTTTATTTAAATTGCATGCTTTATATAAAGGATGAGATTTTAATTTTGACATTAATTTGGTTCTGTCTTTTTAGCCAAGTATCGCCAGAAGACGTTTTATTATTACTATGTGCAGAGTTGCTACCAATTGCTATTTTTAACACTGGCCATCATATCTAATAGTTTCAGTAATCTATGACAATTTCTTAAAGTGCACTTTAAAATACAGTTACAATTTGAACAAATAATTTCTTCAAATGATCTGGAACTGACTGTTTTATTGTATATCCTTTTCTTTCTAAGGATTGCTGCGCAGAGGGCCAAGTATTTGAAGGAGAAGAATGAACAAATGTTGTGCTTTAAGGGCGCTCTGGACACACAGGTATTAAACCTTTAAAAGCTAAATCTGTATTTGCATTTGCAGACGGTTTTGTGATTTTATGGAATTAACATATTCTCCTGCTGCTCCACCGCATCCGTGGGATTACTTATATAATAAAGACTTCCTATTTTCCATAGTAATTCCGTAAAGATTGCATTTTAAATAAATATGTAAATAGCTTTCCTGGGCATTAGAAGAACCAGAAAGTGCTGCCTCTCTGCAATTGATAGATAAGTAACTGAGCCTACCCCACAGTAGTTTTTTTCTATCTGTATTTTATTTTATTTGCAGAGTTTTTTTTTAATTTCCTTATACTGATTTTTTTATGTACAATATTCTATTGTATTCTATTCTATGTATAGTATTCTATTGTGTGAGAAGGTGCATTGTATAACTCTATTATCTACATCAGTGTTCCTCATCCTTTTTGTAGCAAGTACCCCTCTAGGCTTTCTTTTGATTTCTATGTACCCCAACTGTAGCACAACTATTATTGATCTTTTACATAAGCAAAAATGGAAATTGTGTATCACTTGATTTCACAAGCTTGAGTAAATGTATAGTAATCAGATATTTGTTTTATGTTTTCCGGAATTTAATATTTAGCAATATTACAACAGAGAATAACATAAAACACTTAAAGCACAGATATATAGTCCATTGATATTAATAATTGTATGCAATTAATGTGCTTCTTACATTAAAACAGAGGAAAATAAACTATTTTCTGCATGATGAGGAAAGTAATATTCATGGTATCATCTTTCTATTTTTTATAACCTTTTTATGCACAGTTTATCTGTCTCGTTTTACTGCGGCACACTACGGAATGATGCACTTTACCTATTTCACACTGGCACATTTATCTGCCACTTGGTCACAGTAATACACTTTCTCTGTTCATATCAGTGAAGCACAACTCCAGCCCTCATATGTCACTAACAAGCCAGAATCTAAGGTTTTACTAATTTGAGATCAATCAGTGATTGAGCAGTGGTTCAACCTAGGCAGGGAATACTCATACTCTGCATAAATAAAAAGAGAGAAGCGCTCAACCTGGGAACGAACAATAGCATAATAGCTTGTTCTATGGCTAGTTACCGCCCTAGAAGCAGCCTCTTTTTGCTCAAAATGTGCCTTTCACAGAGAAGAACTTTCCTGTTGCATATCAGTCTGATCCTGACTTCACAGCAAAGTCCAGCCCCAAAATACTAGGTAATCCCTCTCTGAACAAGAGAAACAGCAAAACCCAAACGTACGTTTCGTAATTCTTTTATTAGAAAAATAATCATATATGCATATATACAAAATAAAATCATAATAACAAATGCAAACAAAATATCTCTTGTTACAAAACTGAAATATTGACCCAAATTTTTGTCATCAGAAAAAAATCAAAATGCAAACATTAAACTTAAATAATCACACAAAATAAAATTAAACATATTTCAAATACAGACAAAAACAAACTGGAGGGAAAAAAAAAAAAAAAACTAAATAATCCAATCCTTCCACTTCTTTGTCTTCCAGATGCCTTCAGAATCTAATTCCCCATATCGCCTCCTATCAAAAGAAAAATACAAAAACAACTTCCCACGGATCATACCCACACAATTACCTACAGTAACTACCTCTTTCTTAAAAATTAAAATATTACGAACATCCCACAACACCTCCTTCACACAACATGCCAACAACCATATCAATCTTGCTTTCTCCTTTTCCACACCACTTCCACACAAACCATACATCATCATATTAAAAGTAAAAAACTGCACTCCAGTCAAACCCTTAATCATCCTTTTCAAACTTCTCCAAGCATCCCTAGCATACTCACAATTCCAAAACAAATGAATAACACTCTCGCTTTGAAAACAACCATCTCTAGGACACACTTCTGAAGCCACTAAACGACGCAGTCTCTGAAAATCCCTTGTTGGCAAACACTTATGCACACTCATCCAACTAATATCTTTCTGCCTATTCATCAAATACTTATTACACACATTTTTCCATACCAACACACATTCATTTTCATTCAAACCCCCAATCAACTCAAGACCTTCCTTCTTCTCCAACATTTTCAACACCATTCTGTTTGCACACCACATCTCCCTACTAACATTCTCCAAACCATATTTTTTAATCCAACATTCCACCCTTACATAAAACCACGGAACAGCAAAACATACCGGTTTCTTTCTATCAATCTCAAATAAACCATATCGTCTTAAAACATTTCCACAAGCATACTTTACCATACAACCAGCCATGATATCCTTACCACTCAGAACCACACACCTACTAACATATTTCACAGCCAAAAATCTCTCCACATTTGGAAAACCCTTACCACCAACATTCTTACTCTTAACAACAACATCTCTTTTCAAACGCTCCATACCAGAACTCCAGAAAAAAGAAAACAACACTCTCAAAATACTCCGAAAAATCCTCTCAGGTGGCGGAAAAACTAAAGCCAAATATAACATAATAGGGATCAAAACCGATTTAATAACTAACATTTTCCCTTCCAAAGATAAAGTCCTTAAAGACCAAAACTGAAGTTTTCTACTCACTTTATCAAAAACATTCTCCCAACTTTCCAAGCCTTTCAAATCCACATCAAATTTCACACCCAACACCTCAATTGCACCTTCAGTCACAGGCCATCCACAAGAATCAATGTCCCTATCATTACCAAAAACTTTAACTTTACACTTATTCCAATTAACTCTGAAACCACTTGCCATACAAAAACATTCAACTAAAGTTTTCACCCTCTTCAAACCAGCCTGAGTCTCACATACCACACTCACATCATCCATATACCCAATCACTTTTAAACACCTTCCATTACTACCAGGAACACTCACACCTCTAACTAATTTATCCTTCCTCAAACTAGTTAATAATGGCTCAATGACACATACAAATAACACAAGAGACAAAGGACATCCTTGACGCACTCCAGATTTAACACAAAATTCCTCAGTCAAAAAACCATTCACCTGGACTTGACTCACAATATCACTATACAAACATTTAAACCATCCAATAATCTTACCAGAAAAACCTAAACGTTCTAAAACATGAAACATAAAATCATGCACTACCCTATCATACGCTTTTTCAAAATCCACAATAGCAACAGCAACAGACCTCATCCTCTCCCTCACATACCATAGTACATCACGTAGTAACAACAAACTTTCAGAAATCTGACGCCCAGGAACAGCACACACTTGCTCTTCACCCACAACCTTACCAATCACTCCACGCATTCTATTTGCCAACACATTTGCAATAACCTTATAGTCAACATTCAACAACGTAATCGGCCTCCAATTCCTCAAATCTCTCTTATCACCCTTTTTAAATAACAAAACAATCAAACCTTTCCTCATTGAAACAGGCAAAACATTCATTCTAAAAACAAACTTACAAACATCCAACATATCAACCCCAATCAAATTCCAAAAACAAGTATAAAATTCAACAGGCAAACCATCACAACCAGGTACCTTCCCATTCTTAAAACTCCTAACAACCTCTGCAATCTCATCCAAACTTAGATCCCTTTCTAACAAATCGTTATCATATTTTTCCAACTTAACCTCAATGTTTTCCAACAACTCATTTTCCAATAAAACATCTCTTGTTTTTTCTTTATACAGCTCACTGTAAAACTCATGAACTTCACGCAAAACACCATCCGTACCATTAACTTCACACTCAACCTTATCAAATACACTAACAAAACCAGTCTTTCCTTCAAAAGCTTTCTTAAAAAAATATTTACTACAAGACTCATCCTTTTCAATTTTCTCCAATCTTGCCATAAAAAGAATTTTCTTTCCTTTTTCATGCATACACTTTTTAATTATCTTTCTTTCTTCAGCAATTTCCTCATGCACATTAATACCACAATTTCTCAATTCATACAAATACAACAACCTCAGATACCATTTATCATACAACTCCCTTTCCATTCTAGCTTTCTCACAGCCTTTCTTAATAAAAAACCTCTTTATTTCCACCTTCAACCATTCCCACCACATAAGCACATTACTAAAATCACATTTTCTTTCACGCCACCTTTCATACATCCAAACAAACTGACGCTTAAACTTCTCATCTTCTAACAAATCCACATTCAGTTTCCAAACACCCTTACCATACTTGATCTTTAAATCACAATTCACCTTACACATCAAAAGGGCATGATCCGTAAAGGGCATCCGCTTTAAAGAAAAATCATCAACACATAAAAATTTAGATAAAAAACAAAAATCAATTCGAGATTTTATCCCACCACTATCACTAAAGAAAGTAAAACCCTCCCCTGAAAAAGAAACAGACCCGAAGGCATCCTTCAAACCGAAAGATTTAAGCAAATCAAGTAAAAACTTCCCTGAGCTATCCACCCTACAATCACTCCCACCCTCTCTGTCCCCATTCTTAATAATACAATTAAAATCCCCAACCAAAAAAGTTGGCTCTCGGCCTGGCAGAAAAAACTTTAAAGTTTCAAAATTAAGCAAACGTTCTACCCTATTTGGAGAAGCATATACATTAAACAAACGAAAAACAGTCCCACAAAAACTAAAACTAACCAAAAGTACCCGACCTGGGACAATATGAACTACATTAAGTATAGAAAAACTAAACCCCTTAAACAAAACTCCCACCCCCCCATTCCTATCAGAAGAACAAGACCATACTTTAGGACCATATTCCCAGTCAGCACATTTAGGATGTTCAGAGAGACCACATTCCTGCAAACAAAAAATATTAGCAGAACATACAGATAATAATTTAAAAATTGCAGCTCTCCTTGCTATAGTTGTCATACACTTGACATTAAGGGAAGAAATGGTCAGAAACATCACAAAAATAAATTAAAGAAAAACAAAAAAAGAAATAACATCAGGACTTCTTCTTTCCTTTCTTTTTCTTAGGACTCAAATGAGATCCTTTAAATCTGCCTCTGTGACGTTCCGACCTCCTAGGCTCCCCCTTGCCAGCCTCATAACCAGTAACTTCAGCAAGTTGGTTCACATCTCTTTTATCTAGATAACCAACAGAAGAGGCATCAGAAAAGTCACCTATACACTGGCTTGAGTCAGAAGGAATGTCTTTAGTAGAGACAGAAGGAAACTCTGAAATTAAAGAGTCAGCATCACTTGTAGTATCTGGATCTGCACCCTTAACTACTGGAAGATTCAAATCAGGACTCTCCCATCCATCAGAATCCGCATCTATTTTTCGCTTGGAGGCAGATTTTTTCCCTTCAGTGTCCATATCCTCCTCAGAACTAGAGGACACAACAGCAGACCAATCAATGTTCTCGCCTTCACCAAGAACAGCATCAGGAGCAGCATCACAAGATGACTCAGTGAAGGAAAAATTCTCTGTCCCAGGAACAGCAACAGTATCATCCACAGAATTGGGCAACAGGGCTTCAAGAACATCTGAAGCAGCTATCATATTAGATGTAGCAAGATCCACATCCTGAAGATGAGATTGGGCTTCCTCTACCTTCTCAGCCACAGGAACCACCACAGAAGCATCAGACACCTCTCCGACAGGGACCCCAACTGCAGATTTCTTACACAAAAGAGGTACTATAGAGTTCAATGCCTCATCAGAGACCTCCTCCTCATTCACAGATGGCTCAACTGCAACTGAAGATGTTTTTTTTGCAACATCAGCATAGGAAGGCTTCACTCTATCAAGCCCCTGAATCATCATCAAAGGACACATCCTGCACAGATGACTTGAAGAACCACACAGGTCACAGGTCCGGCGTTTACTACAGTGGGCAACAAGATGATCCTCCTCACCGCAATTTCGACATCTGGCACCTGGGCAATTTTCAGCAATGTGACCAAACAGGTTGCAACTACGGCAAAAAAGAGGCATGTCATCATAGTATAGGAAACCTCTATTTCCACCAATGGCAAAAGTCTGTGGAGGGTGTTTCTTTCCACCAATACCTAATTCATCTGGCACAAACCGCACCCAGAACCTGCGCTTTCCATTGAAAGTCCCAAACTGATTCTTCAGCTTGCTACCTCCTTGAACATCATCAAAGTAGCGACAAAGAAACAGACGAATTTCCACATCAGTGACCCAAGGGTTGTACATATGTACTATCACCGGGATTCTTCTCTCCCTCTGCACACAGGCAACAAATTTCATGCCAACCAACTCTGGAGCAGCAGCCATATCAATAGTCCGTTGATAGCAGGTCTGTAAATAATGCTCATCGGTGAAAGCCACATCAAAAATCCCTCTTGAAGGGAATGACTGAACACAATGCAAACTTTCTCTTGGCATCTTCAAAACACCCTCCAAAACCACCTGCTGGACATGAGCCAAACCAATCTTCTCTCGAAAGTCCTCAGAAATCAACACCCGAAGTGTATGGGGAACATTTGGCACATTGGTAGCCATATTTGCCTTATTGCCTCTTTAGGCTGGATTTCAGAGCGCCCCCCCAAAAGCAGCATGTGGCTGAAGTCCAGGGACGATGCCACAAGGCCAAGGGGACGGCCCTACTACCCAGTTGCTCTACGCCTAAGGAGAAGCCACCCCCCCAATAGCAGCAGGAGCCCAAACCCCAAAGGGAAAGGACCCCCGGCCGAAGGAGCAGGTCTCTAGGCAGCAAACCAAGACCAAGCACAGAAAACTGCACTTGATCCAAGCCAAAGGCCCGAGAAGCAACCTCAGCTGATCATTTCGGCCTATTGTGGGCCTCGTCAGTGAGGTGCAGCCATATCCTTCTAGGCACACTGAGCAACGGGTCCACGTCTGGATTCCCGCATCACACTTAGGGAGACTTCCCCAAGTGTTATAATTTGCATAAATAAAAAGAGAGAAGCGCTCAACCTGGGAACGAACAATAGCATAATAGCTTGCAATTTCTCTCGTTCAGAGAGGGATTTCCTGGTATTTCGGGGCTGGACTGCACTGTTAAGTCAGGATCAGACTGATATGCTACAGGAAAGTTCTTCTCTGTGAAAGGCACACATTGAGCAAAAAGAGGCTGCTTCTAGGGTGGTAACTAGCCATAGAACAAGCTATTATGCTATTGTTCGTTCCCAGGTTGAGCGCTTCTCTCTTTTTATTTATGCAAATTATGACACTTAGGGAAGTCTCCCTAAGTGTGATGCGGGAATCCAGACGTGGACCCGTTGCTCAGTGTGCCTAGAGGGATATGGCTGCACCTCACTGACGAGGCCCACAATAGGCCGAAACGTACGTCTGGGGTTTTGCCATTTCTCTCGTTCAGAGAGGGATTGCCTGGTATTTCGGGGCTGGATTGCATTGTTAAATCAGGATCAGACTGATATGCTACAGGAAAGTTCTTCTCTGTGAAAGGCACACATTGAGCAAAAAGAGGCTGCTTCTAGGGTGGTAACTAGCCATAGAACAAGCTATTATGCTATTGTTCGTTCCCAGGTTGAGCGCTTCTCTCTTTTTATTTATGCAAATTAAGACACTTAGGGAAGTCTCCCTAAGTTTGATGCGGGAATCCAGACGTGGACCCGTTGCTCAGTGTACCTAGAAGGATATGGCTGCACCTCACTGACGAGGCCCACAATAGGCCGAAACGTACATCTGGGGTTTTGCCATTTCTCTTGTTCAGAGAGGGATTGCCTGGTATTTCGGGGCTGGACTGCACTGTTAAGTCAGGATCAGACTGATATGCTACAGGAAAGTTCTTCTCTGTGAAAGGCACACATTGAGCAAAAAGAGGTTGCTTCTAGGGTGGTAACTAGCCATAGAACAAGCTATTATGCTATTGTTCTTTCCCAGGTTGAGCGCTTCTCTCTTTTTATTAATACTCATACTCTGCCTTGCTAGGAGTGCTTGAGAGTAGAAATGAGAAACACAGCTTTTTTTGATATGTCATCAGGAAAAATAATATAGAAGGCCAATCCCTGGAGTACCCCTTGCCAATGCCCCAAGGACCCCCAGGGGTACACATACCACAGGTTGAGAATCTAGGATCTACATGGAATCAATCAGTAGTTTAGGCTGCATATAAGTGACAAACTAAGATTTTCTTGAGATCGCTTAAAGGGACACTTTACTATAACAATTTCTGTAATACATATGAAAGAGAAGCATCTAAACCCTGATTTTTTTTTTCTTTCTTGACAAATTGTGAAGTAAAATATGTTTAAATTTATACTAAATCTAATACAGAAGTTTTTCATTGGCTGATATGTACTTCCTGCTAATTGTGCATTGGTTGATACCTACGTAGTAAGTATTAGAATGAAAATATCTATAAGCAAATTAAATTGATATTTATAAGTAGCTTTAACAGGCAATAAAAATATCAACATTTCTTTCTGACACGGTGAGTTCACAGATCATCATCAATTACTGTTAGGAATATCACTCCTGGCCAGCAGGAGGAGGCAAAGAGCACCACAGCAAAGCTGTTAAATATCACTCCCCTACCCACAATCCCCCAGTCATTCTCTTTGCCTGTAGTGCAAGGAGGAGGTGAAGTTTAGGTGTCTGATGAGAAGTTTTCTTCAATCAAGATTTTTTTTTTTTTTAGCAGAGTAAGCTTACGCTGTTCTTTTCTGTGGTCTAGCCTAGTCCACATCAGTCTCTTCAGTAGGGCAGTGGTGGCTTTTGAGCACTTGAGAACTTGTGAGGTACAATCCTCACTGCGCTTTCTCAAGAATCTGCTGCCCTACTCAGTTTTTCTCTCTTCACAGGTCCATGTGAGGTGCTGCACCCTCTCAAACCAGGTGAGCTATCCTGCTGCCGGACAGCACTTTCAGGTAAGTGCCCTTTTTAATTTTCTTTTGCAAGGAGATTGCTGGCACTTGTTACAGCTAAAAGCTGTCTTATTTAATATGGGACTTTATTAGACCTTCATGTTTGGGTTTTCTTTTAGGCAGTTTGGGCATTGAGACTCTGAGGTGATTTATGGTGGCTCAGTGTGTTATAGTAGTTTTTATACTTTAACTTTTGGTCATCGAGATTACTGTTGTAAGCCGTTTTTTTTCGGCAGTTAGGGCTCTGTAACTGCTCTGTATTTTAAAATGAGCTGCAGGACAGGTAGGCACCTCAGTAAAGCTACTGAGGTGTATAGGTAGCCTGAAGACTATTTGGTTTGTTGCGCTAACACACATTTCTATTTAAATACACAGTACACATTTATTTTTTATTTTCAAATAAAGAATGTTTACACTTTATCCCTATTTATTACACAAGATGGTACAAGAGTGGGATCACCGGCTCATGTGTGGTGGGAATGCTCTGCTTTGCTGCCCCTCTAGAGTATGCTCTCCCGTAAATGCTTTGTTTTGGATCCTACTTTGTGGACTAAGCCGCAAACTGTGCTGTTCCATCTGTCCATTGGGTCTTCCCTCTCTTCTAAAGGCCTACTTAGTATTTATTTATTGATGGCTACTAAACTAGCTATTGCTCGCCTTTGGAAACAGGCAGCACTATCCACTTAGAGCGACATCACTAAAACTATATATTACTTGGAGATAATAGAGAGTCCTATCTTTACTGTCAATAACAAGATTCATTTGCACTGCCAGGCATGGGAGTTATGGAAAAAGATTAGATAGTCTCGCAAACATGGTAGACATGTAGTCATTCTGGTTGAGTGTGGTGAATTCCTGTTCTTTTTCTTAACTCTTTCCTCCCCTCCCTCCTCCTTCCCCCTTGTTATGAACCTGCCCTCTACCCCCCATACAAAACTACCCCCTATAGAAAAACTGCCCCCCCCCCTTTTTTTTATCTCTCCCCGTTTTGTTTTATATTTTATGATTCTTAACCTTATTCACAAGCCCTTTTTTATAGCTATATAACGATTGATACACCGTACAATGCTTGATAATACCTTCCTGTTTTTATCTTAGTCCATACTGCACACCTGCTATAAACATATGCTTATGTGTATGCCATGCTTCTTCATGTTTATTGTTTGTATTGATTCTTGCAACTCTCATGTACCGTAAGAGATCATGTATCTTTGACTTCTGTTGTTGTAATGTTGACATGGCTCAATAAAGCTTATTTGAAAAAAGAAGAAAAAAAAAAAAGATGGTACAAGAGGCTTTTCAAACCATTATCCCAGGCGAAGTTGCTGCTTGTCAGTTATGTTTTGATGCTCAGGTGGAATCCCCACTTCCTTTTTGTTCCTCATGCATTGAGAGAACTTTAAGTTATAGAGATAAAATATTTGACCATGAGCCACCATTATCCCAGGCCAATGCTGTTCAGGTGTCTCCTGTTGCAGATATGCCGCAACTTTCTCCTCATGCGTCCCAACTTTTTCAGTCTCCACATACAGTGCCCTGTGTTTCCTCTTGCAATCCTGTAGGATTTTCTCTAAAAGACATTGCTTCCCAGGTATGCCTTGCAGTATCTGAGGCCTTGTCAGCTTTCCCCATGTTGCAGGGAAGGCGTAAAAGGAAATTTAAGGAAACATTTAGTAAGGTTCCTGATCAAGTTCTGGCTATCCAGAGTGTCCCTTCCCATAAGCCTGAGGAAGAACACATGTCGGTAGCATCTGAGGGGGAAATCTCAGACTCGGACAGTGTAATTCCTTCTTCTGATGCTGAGGTGGTATCCTTCAGATTTAAGCTAGAACATCTTCGCTTATTACTTAAGGAGGTTTTGGCTACTTTGGACGACTCTGACACAACTATCATAGTCAATCCTAAAAAGTCTAGTAAATTGAATAAATACTTTGATGTTTCCTCCGCGGTGGAGGTTTTTCCGGTTCCTGACTGTGCTGCGGAGATTATTGCTCGAGAATGGGAAAGACCTGGTATTCCCTTTTCTCCATCTCCTATTTTTAAGAAGATTTTTCCTATAGTGGATTCTATTAAGGAGTCGTGGCAGATGGTTCCTAAGGTAGAAGGAGAGATCTCCACTTTGGCCAAGAGGACTACTATTCCCATAGAGGATAGTTGTTCTTTTAAAGATCCAATGGATAAAAAATTGGAGGCTTTACTAAAAAGATTTATGTCCACCAGGGTCTACAATAGCAACCTGCGGTGTGTATCTCCACTGTTACCAGCGCTGCGGCTTACTGGTTTGATGCGTTGTCTGAATCTCTTCAGACAGATACCCCTCTTGATGAGATCAAAGACAGGATTAAGGCTCTCAAGATAGCAAATTCCTTCATTACAGATGCTTCCTTACAGGTTATTAAACTGGGAGACAAAATTTCTGGTTTTGCGGTCCTAGCCCGCAGGGCCTTGTGGTTGAATTACTGGTCTGCGGATGTTTTATCTAAATCTAAGCTCATGGCTATTCATTACAAGGGTAAGACCTTGTTTGGACCTGGTTTGGCGGAAATTATCTCAGATATTACTGGAGGGAAGGGTTCTTTTCTTCCTCAAGATAAAAAGAATAAGCAGAAGGGACGTCAGAGTAATTTTCATTCCTTTTGCAACTTTAAAGGCAAGTCTTCCTCCCCTTCCTCCAAGCAAGATCAAGCCAAGCCTTCCTGGAAGCCCAACCAGTCCTGGAATAAGGGAAAGCAATATAAAAAGCCTTCAGCTGATTCCAAGTCAGCATGAAGGGTTGGCCCCCGATCCGGGAGCGGATCTTGTAGGGGGGTAGACTCTCTCTTTTTTCCCAGGCTTGGATAAGAGATGTACCGGATCCCTGGGCGGTGGGCATTGTCTCCCAGGGATACAAAATAGCCTACAAATCTTTTCCTCCCAGAGGCAGGTTTCTCCTCTCCAGATTATCTGTAGACCAGATAAAAAGAGAGGCGTTCTTACATTGTGTCAAGGACCTTGCCGCCCTGGGGGTAATCAATCTAGTTCCCTTTTAGAAAATGGGTCTGGGATTTTACTTGAATCTGTTTGTAGTTCCTAAAAAGGAGGGAACTTTTTGATCAATCCTAGATCTAAAATGTTTAAACAAGTTTCTCAGAGTGCCATCCTTCAAGATGGAGACTATACGCTCCATTCTTCCCTTGGTACAAGAGGGTCAGTTCATAACAACCATAAACCTAAAGGATGTATACCTTCATGTTCCCATTCACAGGGACCATCACAAGTTTCTGAGATTCACCTTTTTGGACAATAATTTCCAGTTTGTGGTCCTTCCATTCAGCCTTGCCACAGCTCCCAGGTTCTCAAAAGTTCTGGGGGCTCTTTTAGCTGTGCTTCAATCTCAGGGCATTGTAGTGGCACCTTATCTGGACGACATTCTGGTTCAGGCGCCATTCTTTTCAACAAGCAGAATCTCATACGGAGATCTTGTTGTCTTTTCTTTGATCCCACAGATGGAAAGTGAATCGGGAAAAAAGTTCTCTGGTATGGAGGTAATCGGTCTGATGGTGGCTTCCATGGACATCATTCCGTTTGCTCGGTTCCATCTCAGACCTCTGCAGTTATGCATGCTCAGACAATGGAACGGGGACTATATGGACCTGTCTCCGCGGGTAGATCTAGATCAGGCCTCAATAAACTCTCTTCCATGGTGGCTTTCAAAGGATCATCTCTCCCAGGGTACTTGCTTCCACAGACCCTCCTGAGTGATTGTGAATCACGGATTCCAGCCTTCTAGGTTGTGAAGCAGTATGGGGCTCTTTGAAGGCTTAGGGCTTATGGACCCAGGAGTCAGTCCTGCCCATAAACATCTTGGAGCTGAGAGCAATCTTCAATGCTCTTCTGGCCTGGCCTTAGTTAGCCTTAGCCCGGGTTTATCAGATTCCAGTCAGACAACATAACCTCAGTGTCCTACATCAACCACCAGTCCCTTGGCCATGACAGATGTGGCCCGAATTATTCAGTGGGCAGAGACCCACAACTGCTGTCTTTCTGTGATCCACATTCCAGGAGTGGACAATTGGGAAGCGGATTTTATGAGCAGACAGACTTTTCATCCCGGGGAATGGGAATTTCATTCGGATGTGTTTTCCAGCTTGACCCTCAAGTGGGGGCAGCCGGAGTTGGATCTCATGGCTTCTCGTCAGAATGCCAAACTTCCTAGATATGGCTTGAGGTCAAGAGATCCGCAGGCATTTCTGATCGATGCTCTGGCAGTTCCTTGGAACTTCAGTCTAGCATACCTGTTTCCTACGTTCGCTTTCCTTCCAAGAGTCATTGCTCGAATCAAGCAGGAGAGGGCGTCTATAATTCTCATAGCCCCGGCGTGGCCTCGCAGGATTTGGTATGCAGACCTAGTGGAAATGTCATCCTTTCCACCTTGGAGATTGCCTCTGAGGAAGG
This sequence comes from Bombina bombina, assembly GCF_027579735.1. NCBI lineage: Eukaryota > Metazoa > Chordata > Amphibia > Anura > Bombinatoridae > Bombina > Bombina bombina. The sequence continues at coordinate 1,202,989,000 of NC_069501.1, read as the reverse complement.
ACATTCTACTTCAGGGTCCTTTCCTTCATTTAAATCTTGTTTCTTTGAAGCTGACTGCTTGGAGATTGAACGCTTAGTTTTATCTAAGCCTGGATTTTCAGAGTCGGTCATTGAGTCCTTGATTCAGGCTCGTAAGCCTGTGACTCGCAGTATTTACTATAAGATCTGACATAAAATACTTGTATTGGTGTGAATCCAAAGGATACTCTTGGAGTATTGTAAGGATTCCTAGGATTTTGTCCTTTCTTCAGGATGGTCTGGAGAAGGGTTTGTCGGCAAGTACTCTAAAGGGTCAGATTTCGGCATTGTCTATTTTGTTACATAAGCGCTTGGCGGATGTGCCAGATGTGCAATCGTTTTGTCAGGCCTTGGTTAGAATTTGGCCTGTGTTTAAACCCGTTACTCCTCCACGGAGTCTTAACCATGTTCTTAAAATTTTACAACAGGCTCCGTTTGAGCCTATGCATTCTTTATATATTAAAGGGACACTGAACCCAATTTTTTTATTTTGTGATTCAGATAGAGCATGCAAGTTTAAGTAACTTTCTAATTTACTCCTTTTATCGATTTTTCTTTGTTCTTTTGCTATCTTTATTTGAAAAAGAAGGCATCTAAGCTAAGGAGCCAGCCAATTTTTGGTTCAGTACCCTGGACATTACTTTTTTATCAGTGGGTGAATGTATCCACCAATTAGCAAGAACAACCCAGGTTGTTCACCAAAAATGGGCCGGCATCTAAACTTACATTCCTGCTTTTCAAATAAATATACCAAGAGAATGAAGAAAATTTGATAATAGGAGTAAATTAGAAAGTTGATTAAAATTGCATGCTCTATCTGAATCACAATAGAAACATTTTTGGGTTCAGTGTCCCTTTAAGATGTTATCTTGGAAAGTTTTGTTTCTTGTTGCTATTTCCTCTGCTTGGAGAGTTTCTGAACTCTCTGCTTTATAGTGTGTTTCCCCTTATCTTATATTTCACTCCAATAAGGTAGTTCTGCGTACTAAGTTTGGTTTCCGCCCAAGGTTGTTTCGGTCAAGAATATTAATCAGGAAATCGTTGTACCTTCTTTTGTGTCCTATTCCTTCTTCTCACAAAGGACGCTTGTTGCATAATCTGGATGTTGTGCAAGCGCTAAAATTTTATTTGCAGGCAACTAAGGACTTTCGTCAGTCTTCTGCATTGTTGTTTGCTTTTCTGGGAAACGCAAGGGTCAGAAAGCTATGGCTACTTCACTTTCCCTTTGGCTGAAGAGCATTATTCGCTTGGCATATGAGACTGCTGGACAGCAACCTCCTGAGAAAATCACAGCTCATTCCACAAGGGCTGTTTCTTCTTCCTGGGCTTTCAAAAATGAAGCTTCTGTGGAACAGATTTGCAAGGCTGCAACTTGGCTTGGGTATTAGTTCCCAACAGTAATTGATGATGATCCGTGGACTCACCGTGTCATTAGAAAGAAAACAAAATGTATGCTTACCTGATAAATTTCTTTCTTGACACGGTGAGTCCACAGCCCGCCCTGTATTCAGACAGTTTCTTTTTATATAAACCTCAGGCACCTCTGCACCTTGTGTTACTTCCTTTCCCTGTGGTCGAATGACTGGTGGATTGTGGGTAAGGGAGTGATATTTAACAGCTTTTCTGTGGTGCTCTTTGCCTCCTCCTGCTGGCCAGGAGTGATATTCCCAACAGTAATTGATGATGATCCGTGGACTCAACGTGTCAAGAAAGAAAAAAATGTATCAGGTAAGCATAAATTTTGTTTTTTAAATGCTGCTCTATTATATGGAGTTTTTTGAGTTCAGTGTCCCTTTATGGATGATCATTGTACCACAGAGAGGACGGAAGTTACTGCACTGAATGTTTTGCACATATTAATCAGAACTTGTGCTTTATGTCTGGACTTGTGACTATTGCTATCTAAACCCAATATTTCTGAATGATTATTGGACATAGTTACTCCTTTACTGCCAGTTTTCTGACTGATTATGGAATATGTTCATAAAACAAATGTCCTTGTAGGTGAAACTGAAGCCACAGTTTATATTGTCTATGGGTTCTGAAGCAGCAGAGCCAGTTTTTGGCAGACATGATATGACCAATGATAAACTGGCTGAGAAAAGGAGGAGAGCACAAGAGGTGTCCATTCATCAGCTGCAGTCGTCCACAGAACGGAAACGCCTGGCTACCCTTAATGATTTGGTACAGCAGAGAAAAGAAATGGAAATGCTGCAAAAGACAAAACAAGAGTATGTAAATAGCTTTCAATTTTTTTTTAATAGTTTTTCTCAAAGGGACATTAAAGGGAAACCTATAGTGAAAATGTTAGTACTGCAGTAATGGCTATAGAAAGGCTATGCAAGCAAGAATTAGTAGAAGGAATTACACAACCAGTTGAGGTGATAGAGATAAGGAAGTAAAAAGTTCCTTTTCAATAGCTCTAAGAATATGCTTTTGTATATACAGAAGAGATTGTGGGCCTTTGTGTATATAGAGGAAAATAAGACTGCCCCTGCAAGCTTGACCCATTTGAATGGATTAGGTTTCAACAATTCACAAAAATGTTATCAAATACAAAAATAAAACTAAAGGAGCAACTTGCCCTTTCTGCGATGACCACTTCACACCCTAAAAACATTTTTAGCCATTTGAATTAATTGCATTTATACATCAGTTTCCAAGCTTTTTTCTGTAAACCTATTCAAATACCTTGTTATTTTTAGCAGATCAGCCATTTTTTTTTAGAAAATAACATTAGTTAGTTTTGTATAATATCCTAAAGTGTGTATGTTGCATCTTCATGAGAGTCATTATTTTTCTAAATATTTCAGACACTTTATAGTTTTACTTCCAAAACACACTGGTTAGCGCTTGCTTATTGGTGGCTACGTTTAGCCACCAATCAGCAAGCGCAACCCAGGTGCTGAACCAAAAATGGGCCGTCTTCCAAGCTTTGCATATCTGCTTTTTAAATAAAGATACCAAGAGAAAAAAATTGATAATAGGAGTAAATTAGAAAATTGCTTAAAATTGCATGTTCTATAAGAATCATTAAAGAAAAAATTTGGGTTTAGTATCCCTTTAAACATTTAAAACAGGTTAATGGATAAGCCTTTATATAATTGGATTTGAGGTACTAATGGCATCTCTGATAAATACCAGTCTAAGGGATGAAATGCATTAGATTCCCATTGTGGTTCTAGGTGGGAGGAGAGCCCCGAATTTTAAAAGATTTTATTTTAATGCCCCTGGATACCTATTTGATATTTTTCTAAGTTTTGCTATTGTGATCCTTATTCAAACTATAGTTTATTTGCCTCCTATACAAAGTTGTATGTAAAAGAAGTATACCCTGGTTTGTATTATATCCACACAAAGGATGCCTTTTATGTAATGTTCATGAGAAATGCCACTATATAGTGTGGATCATTGTATTAAAGGGACACATTATTACCCTCAACATTTAATTTTCTTTTATCCCCTATGTAACTGTGGGAAAGAAAAAGTGTAATTATGTTTTGCTATTTAAAACTAAGGATATGTTACTATGTGAGCAGTTATGTTTCAGCTCATCTTCCTACTTTCTTCTGCATGTTTAAAAAAATTAAATAAAATCAGCCAATCAACATCATCATCAGTACTGAGTTCACAATTTACATTGCTGTAATCTTGTTGGATTTCTTCATAATCACAAGGGATTTTACAGTAGTTTTATAAGATTTTGAGTAAACATCTTTGAACAGAGAGAAGAATGTGACTGTCTGTCAGATGCACGGTTCCTAGCTAGTCCCAGGACAAGCATCCTGATTGGATAATTGAATTATGTAAACAATGTAAAAGCGACTCAGAAGAATAAGTCAGGCCAGGCAAAAGGCATAACAGTCAATAATCAGAAAGTGTCCAGCACGGAGGGTACTGCATGCACGCCACAGTGGCACCACAAACCCCTTAAAATATGCAAAAAAACAGAGATGTGGCAGCACAACAAGAATTTATTATAAACACACAGGGGAACAGCAGAGCAACGTTTCAGGAGTTATCCCTTTGTCAAGCTAATTTTACACTGAGCAAAGTGTTAATTTATACACAGCCCCCAATAGTGGGCGCCAGGGCCGCCATCAGGGGGTGACAGGGGTGACTCCTGTCAGGGGCCCAATGAGCCAGGGGGGCCCCATGAGGCAAAAACTAAAAAAAAAAAAAAAAAAAAAAATTTTTTTTTTTTTTTTTTTAATTTTGGCAGCCACCAGTGGGTACTACAGCAGAGTGCTAATTGAGCATGGGAAATGTTATTACAAGTAGTAAAGTATTAGCATTTGAGAGAATTTCTTAGTGTGCACTAAACCACTATGCTCAGTGTGAGACTGACTTGGCACTTTGTACAGTGTGTGCCTGAGTCAGACGGCAGATCACTTTCACTTGAAGAGGAGGTAGGACTTACTTAGCAAATGTTTTTTTATTTCTTTGTGCAATTTTGGATTGTAACTTCAGTGTGGTAGTAGTTGTATGGTGGGGCTAGGGGTCCATAAAAACACATTTTTTTAGCAGCAGTGTATTTATGATTATTTGACAATGCTGTAGAAATTCTATATTTAAAACCATGCAGAAATGTTTCCTCCTCAATACACAAATGGTAGATGCCCTTTTGGCAGATATGCATTTTATATATATATATATATATATATATATATATATATATATATATATATATATATATATATATATATATATATATATATATATATATATATATTACATTAGAGTTTACTGCCCCTTTATGCAAGGACTTTCCAGATGCAAGGAGGCATTTTATCTAAGATTTTTACATCTGCATAAAATTTTATACTCTCAGACTAAGATTGCTCAGTGTTTGAAATGATACAGGTTAACTTAAAACTGTTCAGTTTACACTACAGCTGACTTAGTTTTGAAATACATACCAACAAGCCTAAATCCTGAATTTAACCAGATCTAATGGTATGAGTACCACAGCTTATGGTCCCACCAAGACCATATAGAGTACAGCATTTTCAAAATCCATAAGTACAGCTGACAGATGGGGAAATTTGTACACTATATTTGAAGTGGTGCTCTTGGTTGGGGAAAATGGGAAAAAAACAAACAAACATATGTCAACCTTTTAAAGGTACTTTTCTTCATCTAGCCATCTACCCAGCTCATTAATGTACAATTTTGAATTCACAGAATTATTTTTGTTTGCACATTTACAAATATGATTCTTTAAAAAGTGATCTCTTAATTTCTTCATTTTTTTTTATCATGCATGTCACACTGTTGATTTAGGGGATGCAAGGTGCATAAATGTTTCCTCCTGTGAGTGTTTCTGTGGGTGCATGTGTTTATGTCTTTGTGCTTTGGTTTGTGTCTCTATGTGTATGTATTTTTTATCTGTGGGTCTCTCTGTGAGGGTGGGTGTGTATGTATTTGTGCATTTTCTGTGGATGTCTGTGAGGGTGTGTGCATATGTCTTTGAGCTTTTTATATGGGTGTTTCTGTGAGGGTGTGTGTGTGTATGTATGTATGTCTGTGTTTTCTGTGGGTGTCTCTGTGAGGGTGTGTGTATGTCTTTGTGTGTTTTTTTGTGGATGTCTCAGTGAGGGTGTGTGTATGTATGTCTTTCTGTGTTTTTCATGTGGTTGTCTCTCTGTGTGTGTGTATGTCTTTGTGTGTTTTCTGTGGGTGTCTCTGTGTGTGTATGTGTGTATATGTCTTTGTGTTTTCTGAGGCTGTCTGTGTCGTTGTTTCCTTGGGTGTATGTGCAAGTTTGAGTTTGTGTGTGTGTGTCCATTGTCTGTTCCTTTTTAGGACATTTTGACCTTACTACTAATTATTCACATCTTTCTACAGACTTTGAGACTAACAAGACCTTTCCGGAAGTAACCACTCCACCATTTAACCTTTAAATTATTGTTTAGGCAGTTCAGGGCCCTTCCTTTCAGCCACTGCATGCTGTCATAATTTAGTTGTCATCTTCCTTTACAAAAAGATAATCAGAACTCCATATTTTGTTTTCTAAATCTCCTTTTTTTACAAAACTGTAGTTTACCTCATTACTTGTCAGGTCAATGTAAAAAAGTGCTAAGTGTCTGTTTGGGTTTCTGTGTCTGAGTGTGTTTCTTTGCGTGTCTGCTAGAGTGTCTATATGGGAATCCTTATGTGTGAGTGTGTTTGTGTGTTTCAGTGTATGAGTGTGTCTGTGTGTGTGTGTATGTTACTACCTTTACAACATTTCCAAGTTTAAATAGACAATTAAGAATAAAGTGCATATACGTTTTAGTCACTTGGTCAAAAATTGCACATGTCAAAGGAGGGGGGGCCCTGATCAATGGTTGAGTCAGGGGCCCCAAAATTTCTAGTGGCGGCCCTGGAGGGCGCTCAAGAGTATACAAAAGTTAACTCTATCATATCCAGAATAAAATCATTATAAATTGCAACAAACAATTTGATAGACCTATTTACATAAATTATCCTAAATAGACACAAAAATACAATAGAGTACAGTAATCCATTTCCTACACATCACGAAAACAGAAAAGAATTCAAAATATTTTTATACCGCTATATAAATAATCTCAGAAACATTTTAGCATAAATTACACAATATATCAGACCAATATCTTCAACTGAGAAATTTATAAAAACACAGATAAATCTAACTCTCTATTTAACCCAGATGGTTCTAATGTGCCAAGTTTGTAAATCCAGAATGCTTCACGTTGTTTCAATAGACATTCTCAATCTCCACCACAACGTGGCTTTTGTACACATTCAATAATCTGAAACCTAAGTTGGTTTATTGCATGGCCCATTTTAAGAAAGTGGTGGGCAACTGGTGCAGTGACTTTTTTGTGCATATATTTCGCCAACGTAGCTCCGCCCACAAGGGCATTTAATTATATAAATTACAAAGGTAGAGAGACATGTAAGGTATCCATTAATATTATATTTATGGTCAGTGATTGGATGATAAAATATTGATCCTTTTATAAGGTTACCACAACAAGAGCAGCTTAAACATGGAAAACAAACATTGTTTTTCTTTGTAATATAACTTTGAGTGTTTTCTAACTTTTTAGTGCCAATATCCGCTCTGACCAAATGTTGTTGCAAATTTGGACTTCTTTTATAAGCAGGCATAGGGATATTTTTAAACTCTGCAACTTCAGGATTACACTTACTTAACATGTCCCAATGTTTCCTAATTATTCTTTGGATAATATGACTTTGGGCATTATACTCAGACACAAAGAACATTCTTCCATTATTCTTTTTATCCTTTGGATTCCCTTTCAGTTCCGCTTTATCGGGGCGTAATAATGACTCTCTAGGGATATATAAGACAAATTGCTTCTCTTTGTCAATAATGGACATAGGGTAACCTCGTTCTAAAAACCTATCACTCATTTTGTTTAATCTACGGCTGGAAACCATTTCATCATCGCACCCTAAGGAATTGACTCCTAGGGAGGGCTTTAAATAGAGAAGGGGGATGGGCACTATTATAGCACAAAAGACTGTTACGGTCAGTTTTTTTTCCTATACAAATCTACTTGTAAACCAGATTTAGATTTAATAATTCTTGTGTCCAGAAATGTTATACTTTCTTCACTCCATCCCAACTTAAATCTGATATGGTTGGTAGTGGTTTTCAAATTGTCAACAAAAGCAACCAGGGACCCAACGTCGCCCAACCAAATGCCAAACACATCGTCGATATAGCGCCACCAGCAGGCGCCATATCTGATAAACAATTCATGAGAAAAAACAAATTTCTCTTCATAAACATTCATAAAAATATTAGCATAGTTGGGGGCGACGTTAGATCCCATGGCAGTCCCTTGAATTTGTAAGTAATAGTCATCTTCCAGCAGGAAGTAATTGCAATATAAGACAATTTCAAGTAAATGAATAAAAAAATCAACTTGAATGAAACTATACTTGTTGTCACTACTGAGCACCAATTTAACAGCACCCAAACCATTTTCATGGGTTATAGATGTGTACAAACTGTCCACATCAAGACTAAAAAGCAAATATTTATCTGTAGGTATATCCAATGTGTCAATCTTCTGTAAAAAATGTGTAATTTTTATAATTAAATGCCCTTGTGGGCAGAGCTACGTTGGCAAAACTACCCGTAGCATCCGCGATAGGATAATTGAACATAAGAGCAATATACGCACAAAGAAAGTCACCGCACCAGTTGTCCACCACTTTCTTAAAATGGGCCATGCAATAAACCAACTTAGGTTTCAGATTATTGAATGTGTACAAAAGCCACGTCGTGGTGGAGATAGAGAATGTCTATTGAAACAACGTGAAGCATTCTGGATTTACAAACTTGGCACATTAGAACCGTCTGGGTTAAATAGAGAGTTAGATTTATCTATGTTTTTATAAATTTCTCAGTTGAAAATATTGGTCTGATATATTGTGTAATGTATGCTAAAATGTTTCTGAGATTATTTATATAGAGGTATAAAAATATTTTGAATTCTTTTCTGTTTTTGTGGTGTGTAGGAAATGGATTACTGTACTCTATTGTATTTTTGTACATATAAATGGAATGTCTATTTAGGATAATTTATGTAAATAGGTCTATCAAATTGTTTGTTGCAATTTATAATGATTTTATTCTGGATATGATAGTTAACTTTTGTATACTCTTGAGCGCCCTCTAGTGGGGGCTGTGTATAAATTAACACTTTGCTCAGTGTAAAATTAGCTTGACAAAGGGAAAACTCCCGAAACGTTGCTCTGCTGTTCCCCTGTGTGTTTATAATAAATTCTTGTTGTGCTGCCAAAAGGCATAATAGTATCAGGCCTATGGTCTCAATAAAAATTAATTAAACGTATTAAACATAAAAAGCACAAAAAGAAACCATATCCAGAACTCTTGCCTGATTTCGCTATTGCTTATAAAGGGATATGAAACCAATTTTTTAAGCAACAGAGAAATCAGGCAAGAGTGCTGAACATGGTCTCTTTTTGTGCTTTTTATGTTTAATGGATAATTAAAGTCCCTGACATGTATATCTAATCGTGACATTCATGTTTTCTCAAATGTCAAAAGGGTGTTTGTGCAGTTGAACTCCCTTTCTCTTTGAAATATGCAGAATTACAATTGCACTGCATTTTTATGACATGTAACTAGTAATGGCATATTTAGTATCTAATCATTTCCAGCAGGATACTCTAAATCCTAGCAAAAGAAGAAAATGATTTGATCTAGTGGAAATGTCACAACCGTATCTAAAAGCTTTTTTTGTAACTAATAGAGGAAATGATTGTCATTACATGGTATTAAGGTTTTGCCATTATTTAATTACATACTAGGGGGTCAATTTATCAAAGTGCGAGCAGACATGATATCAAGTAATGTATCATATCCTCTGCACATCGATAAATGCCGACAGCATAGGCTGTCTGCATTTATGATTACACCAGCAGTTCTTGTGAACTGCTTGTGCAATGCCGTCCCCTGCAGATTCGCAGCCAATCGGCCGCTAGCCGGCGGCGTCAATCAGCCCGATCATATAGGATCGGGCGGATTGAAGAGTGCAGCCTCAGAGGCAGCGGAGCAGTTATGGAGCAGCGGTCTTTATACCACTGCTTAAAGGGACACTAAACCCAAAATCTTTCTTTCATGATTCAGATAGAGAATAGAAATTTAAACAACATTACAATTTACTTCCATTATTTATTTTGCTTCATTTTTTAAATATCCTTATTTGAAGAAAAAGCAATGCACATGGTGAGCCAATCACATGATGCTTCTATGTGCAGCAACCAATCAGCAGCTAGTGAGCATATCTAGATATGCTTTTCATCAAATAATATCAAGAGAATAAAACAAATTAGATAATATAAGTAAATTAGAAAGATGTTTAAAATTGCATTCTCTTTCTAAATCAAAAAAGAAAAAATGTGGGCGGCATGTCCCTTTAATAACTGCTGTTTCCAGCGAGCCTGAATGCTTGCGCGGAAACAGGGGCCTCAAGCTTTATTCGGAGCTTGATAATTCGGCCCCTAGGTGTTCAGCTTTAATACAAAAAGTTTTGTAAATACCACTTTTTAGCAGAGCAGACGATGACTGCAGTATGTAACTGTCGGATTGTACTTAAGGACCTGTAACACATACCTGCTCCTTTAACTAGACATGTACATAAATGTAGGGTTATTGATCTGTTCATCCTTGGTACATAAACTCTATGGGCCCCATTTATCATGCTGTAAAAAGGAGCTTCTCAGCTCCAGTGATTCAGGCTCGCCTGAAACAATAATTAAAGGGACACTGAACCCAAATGTTTTCTTTCATGATTCAGATAGAGCATGCAATTTTAAGCAACTTTCTATTTTACTCCTATTATCATTTTTTCTTCGTTCTCTTGCTTTATTTGAAAAAAAAAGGCATCTAAGCTGAGGAGCCAGACAATTTTTAGTTAAGAACCCTGGACAGCAATTGTTTATTGGTGCTGTCCAATCAGCTTGGACAACCAAGGTTGTGAACAAAAAATGGTCCGGCTTCTAAACTTACATTCTTGCTTTTCAAATGAAGATAGCAAGAGAATGAAGACAAATTGATAATAGGAGTAAATGAGAATGTTGCTTAAAATTGCATGCTCTATCTGAATCATGAAAGAAAATTTTTGGGTTCAGTGTCCCTTTAAGTAGAAGCGGTCTTAACTGTTAACCTGTCCACCACCTAGAAGGTTATTGACTGCCCCTGCTAGTGGCCGATTGGCCACCAGCAAGCATGGGGCAGAATTGCACAAGCTTGTGCAATGTTAAATGCGAACAGTGTATGCTGTCTGCTCAAAGCAAGGTTTGGCGGACATGAATCGCAGTAGGGAATCGTGTTTACCCAACCTATGATAAATGGAGCCCTATGTATTCGTTCCCTTATTTCGTTTGATTTTCAGGTTACTGTCTGACAGAGCATCACAGTTTGAGAAGATAAACAAGTTTCAGATGACACTACAGGACAATTGGGCCAGGAGTTTGGAGGTGAAAAAGCATAAAGAACAAGAAGAAGAAAAGTTCATCAAGTAAGTATAAGTATGTGTAGGTACATTGCCTCTCAGCTGTTCCGGAAACCATTGCACTCTCACAGTTAGGGCCTTATGTCCTGAGGTCCCATGTATACACGTGTGTGGTGGGTTGGCCACTTGCTTATTTAACATAGAAACATAGATATTGACGGCAGATAAGAGCCATAGGCCCAGCAAGTCTGCCCGACCTTACCTAGCAGTATAAACTTATCTAGTTCATAGGATAGCCTTATGCTTGTCCCATGCATTTTTAAAGTCCCCCACAGTGTTTGTTGCTACTACCTCTTGAGGAAGTTTATTCCATAAATCAATCACTCTTTCTGTAAAGAAGTGCTTCCTCAAATTACTCCTGAATCTACTACCCTTTAGCTTGAGCTCATGACCCCTTGTTCTTGCATTTTCCATTTTATGTAAAATACCCACAGCCTCAGTTTTGCTAAGCTCTTCAATGTACTTGAAAGTTGCTATCATATCACCTCTTTCCCTTCTCTCCTCTAAGCTATACATATTTAGGTCATTGAGCCTATCCTGGTAAGTTTTATTTTTTAGACCATGTACCATTTTGGTAGCCCTCCTTTGCACAGATTCAAGTTTGTTAATATCCTTCTGAAGATATGGCCTCCAGAACTGCACACAATACTCAAGATGAGGCCTAACTAATGATCTATAAAGTGGCATAAGAACCTTACAATTTCTGCTACAAATACCTCTACCAATACATCCAAGCATTCTGCTAGCCTTACTCGCTGCATTACTACATTGTTTACTAAGTTTTAAATCATCTGAAATAATAATTCCCAAGTCCTGTTCCTCGTCTGTAACAGTCAGTAAAGGAACATTTAACAAATGTTTATCCTGGATATAAAAGATATGTTAACAATTATGTGCATTAAAAAGTTGATGTTGAATCTGTTTATTTTGAGACTAACAGGAAGTGCATGTCTGTCTGACCTGTGGCATAGAAGCTCACTAGCTAAAAGGGCAGAGACTCTGCTTTATCCAGTCAGCAATAAAGAAGGGTAGGCACTGGCCTGGCCTGCATATTGGGTGTCCTTTTTGTGCCCCCTATCTATCATCTGTCTATCTATCATCTATCTGTCTATCTATCTATCTATCTATCTATCTATCTATCTATCATCAGTCCGTCTGCTATCTATCTATCTGTTTATCTATCTATTGCTTATGAGACACTTATGCAAATCAGAGATCATATTATACAAAAGTGCCTCACACAGAGGTGCATAATACTTTACAGCACTGATATTTTAAATAAGAAAACAGCTGCTGTCCTTTGTTTGAATGACAACTCCTAACATATATTATTGTACAGGAGGTCTTGCTTTTAACCTCCCGACCACTATCATGAATACTGAGGAATCATGGGAAATTTCAAATAGCTTAAATTTGCCATTTAATAAAAAACTACATACATATACTTCAGATATTGCAACCGCGATAACTTTTCCTTCCCATAGACTTCAATGGAGGGTGCCGAAGAAAAAACCTAACACTTCCTCGCTAATCTGACAGGAATTATTAATATTTTACATTCCAATGTTCTTCACATATAGTAAAATCTTATTTTTTTTTTCTATGTAAAGAATATTGGAATGTAAAATATGTGTAACACGCTTCGGTATTTGCGCTTTAGGTCTAACGCATGTCTTAAGGTGCGTTATGGAAATATTGAATATAAAATATTATAAAATATTGCCAATAATAATAAATTATTATTACAGATTTTGTTTTATATATATATACAGTCATGGCCAAAAATATTGGCACCCCTGCATTTCTGTCAGATAATGCACCACTTCGCCCAGAAAATTGTTGCAATTACAAATGTTTAGGCATTCTTATGTTTATTTATTTTTAGATAGATTACAAGTTTTGTGGTATGGTGCAGTACGGCTATACCGCTGAAAAATTTACCATTGCGCGTAGAATGGCAAGTCTCCCGTTATACAAGTTGCGATGGTATAGCTATACCGCAAGCATTTTAGCCTTTAATATAACTCTCCATTCCGCACTCAAAAAATGACGTTTGGGTGCAGGATTTTCCATTGCGCTGTATCACAGGTTGTGCGGTCTGGCTTAAATGTTTGCGTTACAGCCTATACACGATTCAATCCGCAATCTGAGACCAGTTGTTATGAATTTTGTGAAACATTTATATTTCGCAAAATCCATAACTAAAATGTTACAAAGTACACTAACACCCATAAACTACCTATTAACCCCTAAACCACCACACTCCTGCATCACAAATACTATAATAAACCTATTAACCCCTAATCTGTGGCCCACCCACATCGCCAACACTATATAAAACTATTAACCCTAAACCTCCGGCCCCCACATAGCAAACACTATAATAAATCGCAACTAATAAACTAAACCTATTAACCCATTAACCGCCAGCACCCCACATTGCAAACACTAAATTAAACTATTAACCCCTAAACCTAACACCCCCTAACTTTAAATTAAAAGTACAATATAACTATCTTAAAATAAATAAAAACTTAAACTATTAAATTAAGATTAAACTATAAATTAACATAACATAACTATACTAATAAATTACATGATTAAATAAACCTAATACTATGAAAAAAAATTAAAAAATCTAACATTACAAAAAACTATAAAATTACGAAAAATAAAAAAACACTAAAGATTACAAAATATAAAAAACGAAATTATCCAAAATAATACAAATTACACCTAATCTAATAGCCGTATAAAAACAAAAAAAGCCACCCCTAAATAAAAACACCCCCTGAACTAACAATAAACTACTAATAGCCCTTAAAAGGGCCTTTTGTAGGGCATTGCCCTAAGTTAAACAGCTCTTTTACATTAAAAAATTAAAAAGTCCCCCTAACAGTAAACCCCCCCACCCAACCAACCCCCCAAAATAAAAAAACCTAAGTCTAAAAAAACCTAAGATACTCATTGCCCCTAAAGGGGCATTTGTATGGGCACTGACCTTTAAAAGGGCAATCAGCTCTTTTACAATCAGCTCTTTTACTGCCCAAATCCCTAATCTAAAAACCACCCAAAAAAATAAAAAATAAACCTAACACTAACCCCAGGAAATCTACTCACAGTTCCTGAAGTCTGGACATCCATCTTCATCCAGGTGGCGAGAAGTCTTCATCTAGGAAACGACATCTACATCCATCGCGGGGGCATCTTCTATCTTTATCCCGGTGGCACGGAGCATTGACGCCAGCGGCACGGACATCCAGCGTGGAGGATCCTCTTCATACGATCACCGCTGTACACTGAAGCTTGAATGCAAGGTACCCGTTTAAAAATGGGGTACCTTGATTTCCTTTGGTAGACATTTTCAAATCAGCCAATAGGATGAGAGCTACTGAAATCCTATTGGCTGAACAGATTTTTTAGATTAGGGTATGAAGCTTAATGCACCATAATGCACAACAAGAGAAGGTTTTTCGGTAACTCGTAATGGCAGCGCTATGGAAAGTGTATTGGTATGACACAAAAAGTTGAGAGAATAAAAGCCAAATCTTACACATTTACACGCAAAACTCCAAAAATGGACTAGACAAAATTTTTGACATCTTCTCAAAATTGTAAGAAATATTTGCATTCCAAGTCTGTAATTTGTAATTAAACTGACCTGTATCAATTAACAGGTGCTGACAATATAGAAATGACATCGGCAACCAGTTCAAATGGTGAAAAATGTACTCAACCTTTATGTTGTGTGTCTCTGTGTGTGAGAAGAGAAAGAGCAGCAAAGAATTGTCTGAGGATTTGAGAACAAAAATTGTGGAAAAGCATGAACAATTTCAAGGTTACAAGTCCATCTCCAGAGATCTTAATGTTCCTGTGTCCACTGTGCACAACATTGTCAAGAAATTTACAGCCCATGGCACTGTAGCTAATCTCCCTGGACGTGGACGAAAGAGAAAAATTTATTAAAGATTGTAACAAAGGATGGTTTGAATGGTGGATAAAGAATCTCAATCAACTTCCAGACAAATTCAAGATGACCTTCAGGCACAGGGTACAAATGTGTCAGCTTGCAATATACTTTGTCATCTAAATGAAAAGGAACGCTGTGGTAGGAGACCCAGGAGGACCCCACTGCTGACACAGAAACATAAAATAAGCCAGATTGGAGTTTGCCAAAACTTACCTGAGGAATCCAAAATCTTTTTGGGACAATGTGCTGTGGACAGACAAAACAGCTTTTTGGTAAAGCTCATCATTCTACTGTTTTCAGAAAAAGAAATGAGGTTTTTAAAGAAAAGAATACAGTCCCTACGGTCAAACATGGTGGAGGTTCACTGATGTTTTGGGGTTGCTTTGCTGCTTCAGGCACTGGATGTCTTGACTGTGTGCATGGCATTATGAAATCTGAAAACTAACAAAGAATTCTGTGGTGCAATGTAGGGCCCAGTGTCAGAAAGTTGGGTCTCCGTCAGAGGTCAAGGGTCTTACAGCAGGACAATGACCCAAAGCACACATCAAAAAACACCCAGAAATCGTTTAAGACAAAGCGCTGGAGAGTACTGAACTGGCCAGCAATGAGTCCAGATCTCAATCCCATAGAGCACCTGTGGAGAGATCTCAAAACAGCAGTTGGGAAAAGGAATCCTTCCAATCTGAGACCTGTAACAGTTGGCGAAAGAAGAGTGGTCCAAAATTCCAGGAAGAGAGGTGTAAGAAACTCATTCATGGTTACAGGAAGCAATTGATTTATTTTTTCCAAATCGTGTGCTACCAAATATTAAATTGAGGGTGCCAATAGTTTTGTCCAGTCCATTTTTGGAGTTTTGCATGGAAAGTGTCAGATTTGGCTTTTTTTCTCCACTTTTTTGTGTCATATCAATACAAACAAAAAAAAATAAACATGAGAATACCTAAACATTTTTAATTGCAGGGGTGCCAATATTTTTGGCCATGACACTATATATACTAGGCGAAAAAGCCTGCCCACAGGGCAGTCTATGTTGAGAAAATACAAACCCCCAAGCTAAATTTACAAAAAATAAAAAAGTAAAATGACAGAAAAAAAATAACCAAAGCTAACCAAAATAAAAAAATTAAACCTAAATCAATACCCCGATAAAAATAAAAAATCGCCCCTCAAATAAAAACACCCCCTAATCTAATACTAAACTACCAATAGCTCTTAAAAGGGCATTTTGTAGGGCATTGCCTTAAGTTAAACAGCTCTTTTACCTCTAAAACTAAGCCTCCCTAACAGTAAAAAACCCCAACCCACCAAACCCCCCAAAATAAAAAAAACTAACACTAAAAAAACTAAACTACCCATTGCCCCTAAAGGGGCATTTGTATGGACATTGCCCTTAAAAGGGCATTCAACTCTTTTACTGCCCTTAAAAGGGCAATCAGCTCTTTTTCAAGCCCCAAAAAACCCTAATCTAAAACAAAAAACACCCCAAAAATTTAAATAAAAAAGCCTAAACCTAAGCCCCAAATAGGTACTCACTGTTCCTGAAGTCCTACAGAGAAGTTCCATCATCTTCGATCTTAATCCGGTGCGGAGCTGTGTTCCCAATGCCTGGATCCTCAGCGGTGGTCCTCAGCGGCGGCGTTGCTCTGCGGCATGGAGGCTCTCCTCTACATCCAGTGTCAGACTGAAGATTAAATGTAAGGTACCGCAATCAATTTGGGGTACCTTGCATTCCTATTGGCTGAAATTTTAAAATCAGCCAATAGGATTAGAGCTACTGAAATGCTATTGGCTGTTCAAATCAGCCATTAAGATTTCCGTAGCTCTCATCCTATTGACTGATTTAAAAAATTTCAGCCTATAGGAATGCAATGTACCCCAATAAATATGGGGTACCTTGCATTCAATCTTCAGTGTGCGGCGGACGATCGCATGAAGAGTAGCCTCCACGCCACCGAGGATTGCAACATCTGGGAACACCGCTATGCACCTCCGCTCTGCGCCACCTTCGCTGTGGATGAAGATAGAAGACGGACCCACCTGGAAGAAGACCTTCTCCGCTGGACTTCAGGAACCGTGAGTACCTATTTGGGGCTTTAGTGTTAGGCTTTTTTTTAAAAAAAAAAATTTTTTTTTTTTTAGATTAAATGACCTTTTAAGGGCAGTGAAAAAGAGCTGAATGCCCTTTTAAGGGCAATGCCCATACAAATGCCCCTTTAGGGGCAATGGATAGTTTAGGTTTTTAGTGTTAGTTTTTTTTTTATTTTGGGGGGTTTGGTGGGTGGGGGGTTTTACTGTTAGAGGGGGACTTAGTAATTTTTTAAGGAAAAGAGCTGTTTAATTTAGGGCAATGCCCTACAAAAAGCCATTTTAAGGGATATTGGTAGTGTAATCTTAGATTATCGGGTGTTTTTATTTTGGGGGGGCATTTTTATTTTCATAGGCCTAGATTTAGAGTTGGGCGGTAGCCGTGAAAACCAGCGTTAGAGGCTCCTAACGCTGGTTTCTTTCATGTAATTAGCAAGAGTCCATGAGCTAGTGACGTATGGGATATACATTCCTACCAGGAGGGGCAAAGTTTCCCAAACCTCAAAATGCCTATAAATACACCCCTCACCACACCCACAAATCAGTTTTACAAACTTTGCCTCCTATGGAGGTGGTGAAGTAAGTTTGTGCTAGATTCTACGTTGATATGCGCTTCGCAGCAAGTTGGAGCCCGGTTTTCCTCTCAGCGTGCAGTGAATGTCAGAGGGATGTGAGGAGAGTATTGCCTATTTGAATTCAATGATCTCCTTCTACGGGGTCTATTTCATAGGTTCTCTGTTATCGGTCGTAGAGATTCATCTCTTACCTCCCTTTTCAGATCGACGATATACTCTTACATATATATACCATTACCTCTGCTGATTTTCGTTTCAGTACTGGTTTGGCTTTCTACAACATGTAGATGAGTGTCCTGGGGTAAGTAAGTCTTATATTCTGTGACACTCTAAGCTATGGTTGGGCACTTTTTTATAAAGTTCTAAATATATGTATTCAAACATTTATTTGCCTTGACTCAGGATGTTCAACATTCCTTATTTCAGACAGTCAGTTTCATATTTGGGATAATGCATTTGAATCAATCATTTTTCTTACCTTAAAGTTTGACTTTTTCCCTGTGGGCTGTTAGGCTCGCGGGGGCTGAAAATGCTTCATTTTATTGCGTCATTCTTGGCGCAGACTTTTTTGGCGCAAATTTTTTTTTCTGTTTCCGGCGTCATACGTGTCGCCGGAAGTTGCGTCATTTTTGACGTTCTTTTGCGCCAAAAGTGTCGGCGTTCCGGATGTGGCGTCATTTTTGGCGCCAAAAGCATTTAGGCGCCAAATAATGTGGGCGTCTTATTTGGCACTAAAAAAATATGGGCGTCACTTTTGTCTCCACATTATTTAAGTCTTATTTTTTATTGCTTCTGGTTGCTAGAAGCTTGTTCACTGGCATTTTTTCCCATTCTTGAAACTGTCTTTTAAGGAATTTGTTCAATTTTGCTTTATATGTTGTTTTTTCTATTACATATTGCAAGATGTCCCACGAGTCAGAAGATACTTCTGGAAAATCGCTGCCTGGTGCTGGAGCTACCAAAGCTAAGTGTATCTGCTGTAAACTTTTGGTAGCTGTTCCTCCAGCTGCTGTTTGTATTGAATGTCATGACAAACTTGTTAATGCAGATAATATTTCCTTTAGTAAAGTTCCATTACCTGTTGCTGTTCCGTCAACATCTAATACTCAGAGTGTTCCTGATAACATAAGAGATTTTGTTTCTAAATCCATTAAGAAGGCTATGTCTGTTATTCCTCCTTCTAGTAAACATAAAAAGTCTTTTAAAACTTCTCATTGTTCAGATGAATTTTTAAATGAACATCATCATTCTGATTCTGATAATAGTTCTTCTGGTTCAGAGGATTCTGTCTCAGAGGTTGATGCTGATAAATCTTCATATTTATTTAAAATGGAATTTATTCGTTCTTTACTTAAAGAAGTCCTAATTGCATTAGAAATTGAGGATTCTGGTCCTCTTGATACTAAATCTAAACGTTTAGATAAGGTTTTTAAATCTCCTGTAGTTATTCCAGAAGTTTTTCCTGTTCCTGGTGCTATTTCTGAAGTAATTTCCAGGGAATGGAATAATTTGGGTAATTCATTTACTCCTTCTAAACGTTTTAAGCAATTATATCCTGTGCCATCTGACAGATTACAGTTTTGGGACAAAATCCCTAAGGTTGATGGGGCTGTCTCTACTCTTGCTAAGCGTACTACTATTCCTACGGCAGATGGTACTTCCTTTAAGGATGCTTTAGATAGGAAAATTGAATACTTTCTAAAAAAAGCTTATTTGTGTTCTGGTAATCTTCTTAGACCTGCTATATCGTTGGCTGATGTTGCTGCAGCTTCAACTTTTTGGTTGGAAGCTTTAGCGCAACAAGTAACAGATCATAATTCTCATAGCATTATTATTCTTCTTCAACATGCTAATAATTTTATTTGTGATGCCATCTTTGATATCATTAGAGTTGATGTCAGGTATATGTCTCTAGCTATTTTAGCTAGAAGAGCTTTATGGCTTAAAACTTGGAATGCTGATATGTCTTCTAAGTCTACTCTGCTTTCCCTTTCTTTCCAGGGTAATAAATTATTTGGTTCTCAGTTGGATTCCATTATCTCAACTGTTACTGGAGGGAAAGGAACTTTTTTACCACAGGATAAAAAATCTAAAGGTAAATTCAGGTCTAATAATCGTTTCTGTTCCTTTCGTCACAACAAGGAACAAAAGCCTGATCCTTCTTCCTCAGGAGCGGTATCAGTTTGGAAACCATCTCCAGTCTGGAATAAATCCAAGCCTTTTAGAAAATCTAAGCCAGCTCCTAAGTCCACATGAAGGTGCGGCCCTCATTCCAGCTCAGCTGGTAGGGGGCAGATTACGTTTTTTCAAAGAAATTTGGATCAATTCCTTTCACAATCTTTGGATTCAGAACATTGTTTCAGAAGGGTACAGAATTGGTTTCAAGATAAGGCCTCCTGCAAGAAGATTTTTTCTTTCCCGTGTCCCAGTAAATCCAGCGAAGGCTCAAGCATTTCTGAAATGTGTTTCAGATCTAGAGTTAGCTGGAGTAATTATGCCAGTTCCAATTCTGGAGCAGGGGCTGGGGTTTTATTCAAATCTCTTCATTGTACCAAAGAAGGAGAATTCCTTCAGACCAGTTCTGGATCTAAAAATATTGAATCGTTATGTAAGGATACCAACATTCAAAATGGTAACTGTAAGGACTATCCTGCCTTTTGTTCAGCAAGGGCATTATATGTCTACAATAGATTTACAGGATGCATATCTGCATATTCCGATTCATCCAGATCACTATCAGTTTCTGAGATTCTCTTTCCTAGACAAGCATTACCAGTTTGTGGCTCTGCCGTTTGGCCTAGCAACAGCTCCAAGAATTTTTACAAAGGTTCTCTGTGCCCTTCTGTCTGTAATCAGAGAACAGGGTATTGTGGTATTTCCTTATTTGGACGATATCTTTGTACTTGCTCAGTCTTCACATTTAGCAGAATCTCATACGAATCGACTTGTGTTGTTTCTTCAAGATCATGGTTGGAGGATCAATTTACTAAAAAGTTCATTGATTCCTCAGACAAGGGTAACCTTTTTGGGTTTCCAGATAGATTCAGTGTCCATGACTCTATCTTTGACAGACAAGAGACGTCTAAAATTGATATCAGCTTGTCGAAACCTTCAGTCACAATCATTCCCTTCGGTAGCCTTATGCATGGAATATCTAGGTCTTATGACTTCTGCATCGGACGCGATCCCCTTTGCTCGTTTTCACATGCAACCTCTTCAGCTCTGTATGCTGAACCAATGGTGCAGGGATTACGCAAAGATATCTCAATTAATATCTTTAAAACCGATTGTACGACACTCTCTGACGTGGTGGACAGATCACCATCGTTTAGTTCAGGGGGCTTCTTTTGTTCTTCCGACCTGGACTGTAATTTCAACAGATGCAAGTCTTACAGGTTGGGGAGCTGTGTGGGGGTCTCTGACGGCACAAAGGGTTTGGGAATCTCAGGAGGTGAGATTACCGATCAATATTTTGGAACTTTGTGCAATTTTCAGAGCTCTTCAGTCTTGGCCTCTTCTAAAGAGAGAATCGTTCATTTGTTTTCAGACAATGTCACAACTGTGGCATACATCAATCATCAAGGAGGGACTCACAGTCCTCTAGCTATGAAAGAAGTATCTCGAATTCTGGTTTGGGCGGAATCCAGCTCCTGTCTAGTTTCTGCGGTTCATATCCCAGGTATAGACAATTGGGAAGCGGATTATCTCAGTCGCCAAACGTTGCATCCGGGCGAATGGTCTCTTCACCCAGAGGTATTTCTTCAGATTGTTCAAATGTGGGGACTTCCAGAAATAGATCTGATGGCCTCTCATCTAAACAAGAAACTTCCCAGGTATCTGTCCAGATCCAGGGATCCTCAAGCGGAAGCAGTGGATGCATTGTCACTTCCTTGGAAGTATCATCCTGCCTATATCTTTCCGCCTCTAGTTCTTCTTCCAAGAGTGATCTCCAAGATTCTGAAGGAATGCTCGTTTGTTCTGCTGGTAGCTCCAGCATGGCCTCAAGGTCCTTTTTTCCATCAGGATCTCAAATCCTTAAATTTAAAGGTATGGAGATTGAACGCTTGATTCTTAGTCAAAGAGGTTTCTCTGACTCTGTGATTAATACTATGTTACAGGCTCGTAAATCTGTATCTAGGGAGATATATTATAGAGTCTGGAAGACTTATATTTCTTGGTGTCTTTCTCGTCATTTTTCCTGGCATTCTTTTAGAATTTTTCTTCAGGATGGTTTGGATAAAGGTTTGTCTGCAAGTTCCTTGAAAGGACAAATCTCTGCTCTTTCTGTTCTTTTTCACAGAAAGATTGCTAATCTTCCTGATATTCATTGTTTTGTACAAGCTTTGGTTCGTATAAAACCTGTCATTAAGTCAATTTCTCCTCCTTGGAGTTTGAATTTGGTTCTGGGGGCTCTTCAAGCTCCTCCGTTTGAACCTATGCATTCATTGGACATTAAATTACTTTCTTGGAAAGTTTTGTTCCTTCTGGCTATCTCTTCTGCCAGAAGAGTTTCTGAATTATCTGCTATTTCTTGTGAGTCTCCTTTTCTGATTTTTCACCAGGATAAGGCGGTGTTGCGAACTTCTTTTGAATTTTTACCTAAGGTTGTGAATTCCAACAACATTAGTAGAGAAATTGTGGTTCCTTCATTATGTCCTAATCCTAAGAATTCTAAGGAGAAATCATTGCATTCTTTGGATGTAGTTAGAGCTTTGAAATATTATGTTGAAGCTACTAAGACTTTCCGAAAGACTTCTAGTCTATTTGTTATCTTTTACGGTTCTAGGAAAGGTCAGAAGGCCTCTGCCATTTCTTTGGCATCTTGGTTGAAATCTTTAATTCATCATGCTTATGTCGAGTTGGGTAAAACTCCGCCTCAAAGGATTACAGCTCATTCTACTAGGTCAGTTTCTACTTCCTGGGCGTTTAGGAATGAAGCTTCGGTTGATCAGATTTGCAAAGCAGCAACTTGGTCTTCTTTGCATACTTTTACTAAATTCTACCATTTTGATGTGTTTACTTCTTCTGAAGCTGTTTTTGGTAGAAAAGTACTTCAGGCAGCTGTTTCAGTTTGAATCTTCTGCTTATATTTTCAGTTTTTTTCATTAATCTTTATTTTGGGTGTGGATTATTTTTCAGCGGAATTGGCTGTCTTTATTTTATCCCTCCCTCTCTAGTGACTCTTGCGTGGAAAGATCCACATCTTGGGTAGTCATTATTCCATACGTCACTAGCTCATGGACTCTTGCTAATTACATGAAAGAAAACATAATTTATGTAAGAACTTACCTGATAAATTAATTTCTTTCATATTAGCAAGAGTCCATGAGGCCCACCCTTTTTGTGGTGGTTATGATTTTTTTGTATAAAGCACAATTATTCCAATTCCTTATTTTTTTTATGCTTTCGCACATTTTTCTTATCACCCCACTTCTTGGCTATTCGTTAAACTGATTTGTGGGTGTGGTGAGGGGTGTATTTATAGGCATTTTGAGGTTTGGGAAACTTTGCCCCTCCTGGTAGGAATGTATATCCCATACGTCACTAGCTCATGGACTCTTGCTAATATGAAAGAAATGAATTTATCAGGTAAGTTCTTACATAAATTATGTTTTTTAACGCCCTCTGGTATTTGGAGTCAGTCATTAAAGGGTCTAACGCTCACTTTCCAACCTCGACTTTTCCATACCGCAGATCCCCTTACGTCATTTGCGTATCCTATCTTTTCAATGGGATCTTTCTAACGCCGGTATTTAGAGTCGTGGCTGGAGTGAGAGTTAGAACTCTAACGACAAAACTCCAGCCGCAGAAAAAAGTCAGTAGTTAAGAGCTTTTTGGGCTAACGCCGGTTCATAAAGCTCTTAACTACTGTGCTCTACAGTACACTAACACCCATAAACTACCTATGTACCCCTAAACCGAGGTCCCCCCACATCGCCACCACTCGATTAAATTTTTTTAACCCCTAATCTGCCGACCGCCACCTACGTTATACTTATGTACCCCTAATCTGCTGCCCCTAACACCGCCGACCCCTATATTATATTTATTAACCTCTAATCTGCCCCCCACAACGTCTCCGCCAGCTACCTACAATAATTAACCCCTAATCTGCCGACCGCAAAGCGCCGGCACCTATGTTATCCTTATGTACCCCTAATCTGCTGCCCCTAACACCGCCGACCCCATATTATATTTATTAACCCCTAATCTGCCCCCCACAACGTCGCCGCCACCTACCTACACTAATTAACCCCTAATCTGCCGA
Source organism: Bombina bombina (assembly GCF_027579735.1). NCBI lineage: Eukaryota > Metazoa > Chordata > Amphibia > Anura > Bombinatoridae > Bombina > Bombina bombina. Next base: position 1,202,965,042 of record NC_069501.1, on the reverse strand, counting down.
GCGGACCGCACCGCTACTATAATAAAGTTATTAACCCCCTAATCCGCCTCACTCCCGCCTCAATAACCCTATAAGAAATAGTATTAACCCCTAATCTGCCCTCCCTAACATCGCCGACACCTAACTTCAAAGATTAACCCCTAATCTGCCGACCGGAGCTCACCGCTATTCTAATAAATTTATTAACCCCTAAAGCTAAGTCTAACCCTAACACTAACACCCCCCTAAGTTAAATATAATTTAAATCTAACGAAATAAATTAACTCTTATTAAATAAATTATTCCTATTTAAAGCTAAATACTTACCTGTAAAATAAATCCTAATATAGCTACAATATAAATAATAATTATATTATAGCTATTTTAGGATTAATATTTATTTTACAGGTAACTTTGTATTTATTTTAACCAGGTACAATAGCTATTAAATAGTTAAGAACTATTTAATAGCTAAAATAGTTAAAATAATTACAAAATCACCTGTAAAATAAATCCTAACCTAAGTTACAATTAAACCTAACACTACACTATCAATAAATTAATTAAATAAAATACCTACAATTATCTACAATTAAACCTAACACTACACTATCAATAAATTAATTAAATACAATATCTACAAATAAATACAATGAAATAAACTAAACTAAAGTCCAAAAAATAAAAAAGAACTAAGTTAAAAAAAATAAAAAAATATTTACAAACAGTAGAAAAATATTACAACAATTTTAAACTATTTACACCTACTCTAAGCCCCCTAATAAAATAACAAAGCCCCCCAAAATAAAAAAATGCCCTACCCTATTCTAAATTTAAAAAGTTCAAAGCTCTTTTACCTTACCAGCCCTGAACAGGGCCCTTTGCGGGGCATGCCCCAAAGAATTCAGCTCTTTTGCCTGTAAAAAAAACATACAATACCCCCCCCAACATTACAACCCACCACCCACATACCCCTAATCTAACCCAAACCCCCCTTAAATAAACCTAACACTAAGCCCCTGAAGATGTTCCTACCTTGTCTTCACCATGCCAGGTTCACCGATCGGTCCAGAGTCTTGATCGAAGCCCAAGCGGGGGGCTGAAGAGTGACGTCCATCCTCGGGCTGAAGTCTGGATCCAAGCGGCGGCTGCAGAAATCCATCATTGGGATGAAGTCGGAAGTCCATCATCGGGATGAAGTCTTCTATCAAGCCGCATCTTCAATCTTCTTTCTTCTGGAGTGGAGTGGAGCGGAGCGGAGCGGAGCCATCTTCTTTCCAACCGACGTGGATCCAACCTCTTCAACCGATGCCTACTCGCCGAATGAAGGTTCCTTTAAGGGACGTCATCCAAGATGGCGTCCCTCGAATTCCGATTGGCTGATAGGATTCTATCAGCCAATCGGAATTAAGGTAGGAAAATTCTGATTGGCTGATGGAATCAGCCAATCAGAATCAAGTTCAATCCGATTGGCTGATCCGATCAGCCAATCAGATTGAGCTTGCATTCTATTGGCTGATCGGAACAGCCAATAGAATGCGAGCTCAATCTGATTGGCTGATTGGATCAGCCAATCGGATTGAACTTGATTCTGATTGGCTGATTCCATCAGCCAATCAGAATTTTCCTACTTTAATTCCGATTGGCTGATAGAATCCTATCAGCCAATCGGAATTCGAGGGACGCCATCTTGGATGACGTCCCTTAAAGGAACCTTCATTCGGCGAGTAGGCGTCGGTTGAAGAGGTTGGATCCGCGTCGGTTGGAAAGAAGATGGCTCCGCTCCGCTCCAGAAGAAAGAAGATTGAAGATGCGGCTTGATAGAAGACTTCATCCCGATGATGGACTTCCGACTTCAGCCAGATGATGGATTTCTTCAGCCGCCGCTTGGATCCAGACTTCAGCCCGAGGATGGACGTCACTCTTCAGCCCCCCGCTTGGGCTTGGATCAAGACTCTGGACCGATCGGTGAACCTGGCATGGTGAAGACAAGGTAGGAAGATCTTCAGGGGCTTAGTGTTAGGTTTATTTAAGGGGGGTTTGGGTTAGATTAGGGGTATGTGGGTGGTGGGTATTGTATGTTTTTTTTTACAGGCAAAAGAGCTGAATTCTTTGGGGCATGCCCCGCAAAGGGCCCTGTTCAGGCCTGGTAAGGTAAAAGAGCTTTGAACTTTTTTAATTTAGAATAGGGTAGGGCATTTTTTATTTTGGGGGGCTTTGTTATTTTAATAGGGGGCTTAGAGTAGGTGTAATTAGTTTAAAATTGTTGTAATATTTTTCTAATGTTTGTAAATATTTTTTTATTTTTTGTAACTTAGTTCTTTTTTATTTTTTGGACTTTAGTTAGTTTATTTCATTGTATTTATTTGTAGATATTGTATTTAATAAATTTATTGATAGTGTAGTGTTAGGTTTAATTGTAGATAATTGTAGGTATTTTATTTAATAAATTTATTGATAGTGTAGTGTTAGGTTTAATTGTAACTTAGGTTAGGATTTATTTTACAGGTGATTTTGTAATTATTTTAACTATTTTAGCTATTAAATAGTTCTTAACTATTTAATAGCTATTGTACCTGGTTAAAATAAATACAAAGTTACCTGTAAAATAAATATTAATCCTAAAATAGCTACAATATAATTATTATTTATATTGTAGCTATATTAGGGTTTATTTTACAGGTAAGTATTTAGCTTTAAATAGGAATAATTTATATAATAAGAGTTAATTTATTTTGTTAGATTTAAATTATATTTAACTTAGGGGGGTGTTAGGGTTAGACTTAGCTTTAGGGGTTAAAAATTTTATTAGAGTAGCGGTGAGCTCCGATCGGCAGATTAGGGGTTAATACTTGAAGTTAGGTGTTGGCGATGTTAGGGAGGGCAGATTAGGGGTTAATACTATTTCTTATAGGGTTATTGAGGCGGGAGTGAGGCGGATTAGGGGTTAATAACTTTATTATAGTAGCGCTCAGGTCCGGTCAGCAGATTACGGGTTAATAAGTGTAGTTAGGTGGAGGCGACGTTGGGGGCGGCAGATTAGGGGTTAATAAATATAATATAGGGGTCGGCGGTGTTAGGGGCAGCATATTAGGGGTACATAGGGATAATGTAAGTAGCGGCGGTTTACGGAGCAGCAGATTAGGGGTTAAAAAAAATATGCAGGTGTCAGCGATAGCGGGGGCGGAAGAATAGGGGTTAATAAGTGTAAGGTTAGGGGTGTTTAGACTCGGGGTACATGTTAGGGTGTTAGGTGCAGACGTAGGAAGTGTTTCCCCATAGGAAACAATGGGGCTGCGTTAGGAGCTGAACGCGGCTTTTTTGCAGGTGTTAGGTTTTTTTCAGCTCAAACAGCCCCATTGTTTCCTATGGGGGAATCGTGCACGAGCACGTTTTTTAGGCTGGCCGCGTCCGTAAGCACCGCTGGTATCTAGAGTTGCAGTGGCGTTAAATTATGCTCTACGCTCCCTTTTTGGAGCCTAACGCACTGAAAACCCTGCCATTCTGTGAACTCTAAATACCAGCGGTATTTAAAAGGTGCGGCCAGAAAAAAGCATGCGTAGCTAACGCACCCCCTTGGCCGCAAAACTCTAAATCTAGGCGATAGGGATTAGGTTTATTTTTTTTATTTTGGATAATGTGGTTTATTATTTTCTATAATGTTAGCCTTTTTTATTTTGTGTAATTTTAAATTAATTTAATGTAATTTTAGGGTTGTTTTTCTTTAAAGTATTGTTAGGATTTTTTATTTTAATTGTAATGTAGTATTTTATTATTTGATGTAATTAAGGGGTTAATTTAGGGGGTGCTAGGTTAGGGGGCTTAGCCATTAAATTAGTTATTTGCATTGTGGGGGTTGGTGGTTTAGGAGTTAATAGGTAAATGGTTTAATGCGTTGTGGAGGGTTGTCAGATTAGGGGTTAATATGTTAATTACGTTTATTGCGTTGGTGGTGGATGGTAGTTTAGGGGTTAATAAATTATTTCATTTGCAATGTGGGGGAATGGTGGATTAGGGGTTAATAGATGTATTAGGTAGTTTGTGATGTTTGGGTTGGCGGATTTAGGGGTTAATAATTTTATTTTAGATTTTTTTTTTGTTTTTTCTTCTTCTGAATACTTTGTGCGGGCGGTTAGTTTTTTTTTTAATACTTATTGCGGGCGGTTAGCTTTTTTTTCCAATACTTATTGCGGTCGGTTAGCTTTTTTTCCAATACTTATTGCGGGCGGTTAGGTGTTTTTTTTGTAATGCTCTATTTGCCTTCACTGCATCCCAGTGGATTCCCGAAAAATGGCTTCACTGCATCCAGGTGAATTCTTTTGGCTGTGCGCGCAGCCAACATTCCTTTGAGGATGCGTGCGCAACTGGCGACGGACACGTTACAAACGCGATTATAGTATAGATATATATATATATATATATATATAAAACAAAAAATAGAAGGCACTCACCAGATTTAACAAGGGGTGAAAACACTTTATTCCCTTATGTGTAACATTTCGGGGAAACACTCCCCGTCTACACATAAGGGAATAAAGTGTTTTCACCCCTAGTTAAATCCGGTGAGTGCCTTCTATTTCGGACGTCGAGAGTGCTAGGCCATACTGAACTTATATACTGTATATATATATATATATATATATATATATATATATATATACACACACACACTCATTCTATGGATTATTTAGAGTTTTTAGTACATCTATAATAATTATTTACATTAGTTATTAATATTTTTTATTTAATGAATACACACCTCAATATAACTTATGTCACGTTAGCGCACATGAGGAATTAGTGTACTCCTGTCGGGTTTATGTGCGCAAACCCCGACAGGAGTACATGAAGATTCATTATGTATTTATTAAATAATTATTTATATTAATTATTAATATTTAAAAAAAATATATATTATAAATGTACCAAAAATTCTAAATAATCCATATAAAATATATTATTTATAATCCTATTATATAAAAGGCCAAGTGTGTTTGTCCGAAGCTGTCATGCGCAGTAGAGACTGCACGCGAGGACAAACACACTTGGCCTACCTCATCTGGCATCTGGCGTGGAGTGGGCGTGGCCGGACAGATGTGACGTGGGCGGGCGTGATGCGGGCGGGGCGTGGGCGGGACCAGGTGTGCCGTAAGAGATAGAGAGCTCTAAAGAAGGGGGATAGAGAGAGCAGAAGAGGGGGGGGGGTAAAGAGAGGGGGGAGAGACAGCAAAAGAGTGGGGGGAGAGAGCAAAAGAGGGACAGAGAGAGAGCAAAAGAGATGGGGGAGAGAGAGCAAAAAGAGGGGGGAAGAGATAGAGCAAAAGAGAGGAAGAGGGACAGCAAAAGAGAGAGCAGAAGAGGGGGAAGAGAGAGCACAAAAGAGGGGGAGAGAGAGCCCAAAAGAGAGGAGGGAGAGACAGAGCATCAAAGAGGGGGAGAGAGAGAGCTCAAAAGAGAGGGGGAGAGAAAGAGCGCAAAAGAGAAGGAGGAGAGAGAGCGCAAAAGAGAAGGGGGAGAGAGAGCGCAAAAGAGAAGGGGGGAGAGAGCGCAAAAGAGAAGGGGGGGAGAGAGCGCAAAAGAGAAGGGGGGGAGAGAGCGCAAAAGAGAAGGGGGGGAGAGAGCGCAAAAGAGAGGGGGGAGAGAGCGCAAAAGAGAGGGGGGAGAGAGCGCAAAAGAGAGGGGGGAGAGAGCCCAAAAGAGAGGGGGGAGAGAGCGCAAAAGAGAGGTGGGAGAGAGAGCAAAAGAGAGGGGGAGAGAGCGCAAAGAGAGGGGGGAGAGTGCAAAAGAGGGGGGAGAGAGAGAGCAAAAGAGAGGGGGGAGAGCGCAAAAGAGGGGGGAGAGAGCGCAAAAGAGGGGGGAGAGAGAGCAAAAGAGAGGGGGAGAGAGCGCAAAATAGGGGGGAGAAAGCGCAAAAAGGGGGGAGAGAGAGCAAAAGAGGGGGGAGAGAGAGCAAAAGAGGGGGGATTGAGCGCAAAAGAGGGGGGAGAGAGCAAAAGAGGGGGGAGAGAGAGCAAAAGAGAGGGGGAGAGAGCGCAAAAGAGGGGGGAGAGAGCGCAAAAGAGGGGGGAGAGAACAAAAGAGGGGGGAGAGAGAGCAAAAAGAGGGGGGAGGAGAGAGAGCAAAAGAGAGCAGAATCCTATTAAATAAAAGGCCAAGTGTGTTTGTCCGAAGCTGTCATGCGCAGTAGAGACTGCACGCGAGGACAAACACACTTGGCCTACCTCACCTGGCATCTGGCATGGAGTGCGTGTGGCCAGACAGGCATGACGTGGGCGGGCGTGATGCGGGCGGGGCGTGGGCAGGACCAGATGTGCCGTAAGAGATAGAGAGCTCTAAAGAGGGGGGATAGAGAGAGCAGAAGAGGGGGGATAAAGAGAGGGGGGAGATACAGCAAAAGAGGGGCAGAGAGAGAGCAAAGGAGATGGGGGAGAGAGAGCAAAAAGAGGGGGGAAGAGAGAGAGCAAAAGAGAGAGCAGAAGAGGGGGAAGAGAGAGCACAAAAGAGGGGCAGAGAGAGCCCAAAAGAGAGGGGGGAGAGACAGAGCATCAAAGAGGGGGAGAGAGAGAGCTCAAAAGAGAGGGGGAGAGAGAGAGAGCGCAAAAGAGAAGGAGGAGAGAGAGCGCAAAAAAGAAGGGGGGGAGAGAGCGCAAAAGAGAAGTGGGAGAGAGCGCAAAAGAGAAGGGGGAGAGAGCGCTAAAGAGGGGGGAGAGAGAGCAAAAGAGAGGGGGAGAGAGCGCAAAAGAGAGGGGGAGAGAGCGCAAAATAGGGGGGGGGAGAGAGCACAAAAGAGAGAGGGGAGAGAGCACAAAAGAGAGGGGGGAGAATGCAAAAGAGGGGGGAGAGAGAGAGCAAAAGAGAGGGGGGAGAGCACAAAAGAGGGGGGGAGAGCGCAAAAGAGGGGGGAGAGAGCGCAAAAGAGGGGGGAGAGAGAGCTAAAGAGAGGTGGAGAGAGCGCAAAAGAGGGGAGAGAGCGCAAAAGTGGGGGGAGAGAGCGCAAAAAGGGGGAGAGAGAGCAAAAGAGGGGGGATTGAGTGCAAAAGAGGGGGGAGAGAGCAAAAGAGAGGGGGAGAAAGCGCAAAAGATGGGGAGAGAGCGCAAAAGAGGGGGGAGAGAGCGCAAAAGTGGGGGGAGAGAGCGCAAAAGAGATGGAAGAGAGCAAAAGAGGGGGGGAGAGAGCAAAAAGAGGGGGGAAGAGAGAGAGCAAAAGAGAGGAAGAGAGACAGCAAAAGAGAGAGCAGAAGAGGGGGAAGAGAGAGCACAAAAGAGGGGGAGAGAAAGCTCAAAAGAGAGGGGGAGAGAGAGAGCGCAAAAGAGAAGCGGGAGAGAGAGCGCAAAAGAGAAGGGTGAGAGAGCGCAAAAAAGAAGGGGGGAGAGAGCGCAAAAGAGAAGGGGGAGAGAGCGCAAAAGAGAAGGGGGAGAGAGCGCTAAAGAGGGGGGAGAGAGAGCAAAAGAGGGGAGAGAGAGAGAGCAAAAGAGGGGGGAGAGAGAGCAAAGAGAGGGGGGAGAGAGCGCAAAAGATAGGGGGGAAAGAGCGCAAAAGATAGGGGGAGAGAGCGCAAAAGAGAGGGGGGAGAGAGCGCAAAAGAGATGGGGGAGAGAACGCAAAAGAGAGGGGGGAGAGAGCGCAAAAGAGAGGGGGAAGAGAGCGCAAAAGAGGGGGGAGAGAGAGAGCAAAAGAGGGGGGAGAGAGAGCAAAAGAGAGGGGGAGAGAGAGCAAAAGAGAGGGGGAGAGAGCGCAAAAGAGGGGGGAGAGAGCGCAAAAGAGGTGGGAGAGAGTGCAAAAGTGGGGGGGGAGAGCGCAAAAGAGGGGGGAGAGAGAGCAAAAGAGGGGGGAGAGAGCAAAAGAGGGGGAGAGAGCGCAAAAGAGGGGGAGAGAGCGCAAAAGAGGAGGGAGAGAGAGCAAAAGAGAGGGGGGAGAGAGCGCAAAGAGAGGGGGGAGAGAGCACAAAAGAGAGGGGGGAGAGTGCAAAAGAGGGGGGAGAGCGCAAAAGAGGGGGGAGAGCGCAAAAGAGGGGGGAGAGAGCGCAAAAGTGGGGGGAGAGAGCGCAAAAGAGGGGGGAGAGAGCAAAAGAGGGGGGAGAGAGAGCAAAAGAGGGAGGATTGAGCGCAAAGAGGGGGGAGAGAGAGCAATAGGGTGGGGGAGAGAGCGCAAAAGAGGGGGGAGAGAGCGCAACAGAGGGGGGAGAGAGATCGCAAAAGATGGGGGAGAGAGAGAGCAAAAAGAGGGGGGAAGAGAGAGAGCAAAAGAGAGCAGAAAAGGGGGAAGAAAGAGCACAAAAGAGGGGGAGAGAGAGCAAAAGAGAGGGGGAGAGAGAAAGGTCAAAAGAGAAAGGGGAGAGAGAGCGCAAAAAAGAAGGGGGGGAGAGAGCGCAAAAGAGAAGGGGGGGGAGAACGCTAAAGAGAGGGGGAGAGAGCAAAAGAGAGGGGGGAGAGAGCGCAAAAAAGAGGGGGGAGAGAGCGCAAAATAGGGGGGAGAGAGCGCAAAAAGGGGGGAGAGAGAGCAAAAGAGGGGGGAGAGAGAGCACAAAAGAGGGGCAGAGAGAGCCCAAAAGAGAGGGGGGAGACACAGAGCATCAAAGAGGGGGGGAGAGAGAGCTCAAAAGAGAGGGGGAGAGAGAGAGCGCAAAAGAGAAGGAGGAGAGAGAGCGCAAAAAAGAAGGGGGGGAGAGAGCGCAAAAGAGAAGGGGGGAGAGAGCGCAAAAGAGAAGGGGGGAGAGAGCGCAAAAGAGAAGGGGGAGAGAGCACTAAAGAGGGGGGAGAGAGCAAAAGAGAGGAGGAAAGAGCGCAAAAGAGAGGGGGGAGAGAGCGCAAAATAGGGGGGAGAGAGAGCAAAAGAGAGGGGGGAGAGAGCGCAAAAAATAGGGGGGAGAGAGCACAAAAGAGAGGGGGGAGAGAGCGCAAAAGAGAGGGGGGAGAGAGAGAGCAAAAGAGAGGGGGGAGAGCGCAAAAGAGGGGGGGAGAGCGTAAAAGAGGGGGGAGAGAGCGCAAAAGAGGGGGAGA
>NC_069501.1:1202885467-1202956023 GCF_027579735.1 Bombina bombina | reverse complement strand
TAGGGGGAAGAGAGCAAAAGGGGGGGGGAGAGAGCAAAAGAGGGGGAGAGAGAGCAAAAGAGGGGGAGAGAGAGCAAAAGAGAGGGGGGAAAGAGCGCAAAAGAGAGGGGGGAGAGAGCGCAAAAGAGAGGGGGGAGAGAGCGCAAAAGAGAGGGGGAAGAGAGCGCAAAAGAGGGGAGAGAGAGAGCAAAAGAGAGGGGGGAGAGCGCAAAAGAGGGGGGGAGAGAGAGCAAAAGAGGGGGGGAGAGAGAGCAAAAGAGAGGGGGAGAGAGCGCAAAAGAGGGGGGAGAGAGCGCAAAAGAGGTGGGAGAGAGCGCAAAAGTGGGGGGGGAGAGAGCGCAAAAGAGGGGGGAGAGAGCGCAAAAGAGGGGGGAGAGAGAGCAAAAGAGAGGGGGGATAGAGCAAAAGAGAGGGGGGATAGAGCGCAAGAAAGAGGGGGGAGAGAGAGCAAAAGAGAGGGGGGAGAGCGCAATAAGAGGGGGGGAGAGAGTAAAAGAGAGGGGGGGAGAGCGCAAAAGAGGGGGGAGAGAGCGCAAAAGAGAGGGGCGAGATCGCAAAAGTGGGGGGAGAGAGCGCAAAAGAGGGGGGAGAGAGCAAAAGAGGGGGGAGAGAGCGCAAAAGAGGGGGGAGAGAGCAAAAGAGGGGGGATTGAGCGCAAAAGAGGGGGGAGAGAGAGCAAAAGAGAGGGGGAGAGAGCGCAAAAGAGGGGGGAGAGAGCAAAAGAGGGGGGAGAGAGCAAAAGAGGGGGGAGAGAGCAAAAGAGGGGGGAGAGAGAGCAAAAGAGATGGGGGAGAGAGAGCAAAAAGAGGGGGGAAGAGAGAGAGCAAAAGAGAGAGCAGAAGGGGGGGAAGAGAGAGCACAAAAGAGGGGGAGAGAGAGCAAAAGAGAGGGGGAGAGAGAAAGCGTGAAAGAGAAGGGGGAGAGAGAGCGCAAAAGAGAAGGGGGAGAGAGAGAGCAAAAAAGAAGGGGGGGGGAGAGAGCACAAAAGAGAAGGGGGAGAGAGCAAAAGAGGGGAGAGAGAGAGAGAGCAAAAGAGGGGGGAGAGAGCGCAAAAGAGGGGAGAGAGAAAGCAAAAGAGGGGGAGAGAGAGCAAAAGAGAGGGGGAGAGAGCACAAAAGATAGGGGGGAGAGAGCGCAAAAGAGAGCGGGGAGAGAGCGCAAAAGAGAGGGGGAAGAGAGCGCAAAAGAGAGGGGGGAGAGAGAGAGCAAAAGAGAGGGGGGAGAGAGCTCAAAAGAGGGGGTAGAGAGCGCAAAAGAGGGGGGAGAGAGAGCAAAAGAGGGGAAGAGAGAGCAAAAGAGAGGGGAAAGAGCGCAAAAGGGAGGGGGGAGAGAGCACAAAAGAGGGGGGAGAGTGCGCAAAAGAGGGGGGATTGAGAGCAAAAGAGAGGGGAAAGAGTGCAAAAGAGAGGGGGAGAGAGCGCAAAAGAGAGGGGGGAGAGAGCGCAAAAGAGGGGGGGAGAGAGCGCAAAAGAGGGGGGGAGCGTAAAAGATGGGGGGAGAGTGCAAAAGAGGGGGAGAGAGAGCACTAGAGAGGGGAAAGAGCGCAAAAGAGGGGGGGAGAGAACGCAAAAGAGAGGGGGGAGAGAGAGCAATAGAGAGGGGAGAGAGCGCAAAAGAGAGGGGGGAGAGAGCGCAAAAGAGAGGGGGAAGAGAGCGCAAAAGAGAGGGGGGAGAGAGAGAGCAAAAGAGAGGGTAGAGAGCGCAAAAGAGGGGGGAGAGAGAGCAAAAGAGGGGAAGAGAGAGCAAAAGAGAGGGGAAAGAGCGCAAAAGGGAGGGGGGAGAGAGCACAAAAGAGGGGGGAGAGTGCGCAAAAGAGGGGGGATTGAGAGCAAAAGAGAGGGGAAAGAGTGCAAAAGAGAGGGGGAGAGAGCGCAAAAGAGAGGGGGGAGAGAGCGCAAAAGAGGGGGGGAGCGTAAAAGATGGGGGGAGAGTGCAAAAGAGGGGGAGAGAGAGCACTAGAGAGGGGAAAGAGCGCAAAAGAGGGGGGGAGAGAACGCAAAAGAGAGGGGGGAGAGAGAGCAATAGAGAGGGGAAAGAGCGCAAAAGAGAGGGGGCAGAGAGTGCAAAAGAGAGGGGGAGAGAGCGCAAAAGAGAGGGGGAGAGAGCGCAAAAGAGGGGGGAGAGAGCGCAAAAGAGGGGGGAGAGAGCTCAAAAGAGGGGGGAGAGCGAGCAAAAGAGGGGAAGAGAGAGCAAAAGAGGGAAGAGAGAGCAAAAGAGGGAGAGAGAGAGAGAGAGAGAGCAAAAGAGGGGGGGAGAGCAGAAGAGGGGCGGGGAAGAGAGAGCGCAAAAGAGAGGGGGGAGAGAGAGGGAGCAAGGGTTGAAACTGCGGTACTTAAAAAAATTGTCCCGTGCACACGGGCTTTAGGACTAGTTATTAATATTTAATATTTCCATAACGTGCCTTAAGATAACATTCTTAAATTTGCGCTAAACTTACACTGTGATATTGAGAAACCCAAAGCACGTTACGTATATTTTACATTCCAATGTTCTTCACATAGAATTTTTTAAAATTTGTATTATTAAATATATATTCACATTTATATATATATATATATATATATATATATATGCAGCCAAAAGAAAATGCACTCTCAGGACTTTCATGTTTATGAAAGTCCTGAGAGTGCATTTTCTTTTGGCTGCATATCTTCTACAAATTTGCACCCAGGCAGTTTTCCTTTGTGGGCGAGTTCTGGTGTTTTGGATACCTATATATATATATATATATATATATATATATATATATATATATATATATATAAACCCCTTTGTGTCAACGTGTGTGCATGTTATCAGGCCAAAATCACCAGAGTATGTAAACTTTTGATCAGGGTCATTTGGGTAGTTTCTGTTGTCATTATGATTTAAAAAGAGTAAACACAATTGATTGATAATAAATGGCTTCAGCCAAACACTAACCATGAGTGAAAGAAAAGTTTTTGTGTTATCATTCATATTCTCTGAAAAATGGCCAAGAAATCATAAATTCTGCCAGGGTATGTAAACTTATAAGCACAACTGTATATGTATATATATATATACACAGTATCTCACACAAGTGAGTACATCACTCACATTTTTGAAATATTTTATTATATCTTTTCATGTGACAACACTGAAGAAATGACACTTTGCTACATTGTAAAGTAGTGAGTGTACAGCCTGTATAACAATGTAAATTTGCTGTCCCCTCAAAATAACTCAACACACAGCCATTAATGTCTAAACCGTTGGCAACAAAAGTGAGATTTTTACTCAAGGTCTTCAGTTGCGCTAACCTGACACGTTTTAAATTAGAGCAAACATGTTTATTTTCAACTTGTAATAAGCTCTCAAATTAACGTGCCTACGATACTCTCATATCACTGGCGCTCAAACGTTAGCATGCAACTTGTAATCTAGCCCTTTATTGGAAAACAAGTTTTCAGGTTTATACAAACTCTGACGGGTTGGGTAGGGGTTCCCCTCTTTTCTTTATTTGTTATTCCAGTGTGTGTAATGCCTCTCTTTCTGCCACTCATCTTTTCTTCCTCGCTCTATCTAGTCTTAAAATAAGGCGCTTCTAGGGTCTACAGCATGTTCTGAGTCCTTCTTTGGAGATGTTTAATCATAAGGAAGCCTGGTACCAAAACTCTTATCTTATGCCTGTGTGGCTGTATTTGTCCAGATGGAAAGATACCCCATAGGGCAGGTACTTCTAGTAGGAGCCTATAGAGGGATATTGCTGTTATGTTTAACGTTAATCCCTGTTTATCTACTTGATGTGCACTGTAGGGTACTGATCAAACGTTTTATTGATTTAGCTTTCTTATTTTTCTGTACTTTAAAAATTCAATAAAAATTATATAAAAAAATATTAATAAGCAGTTTAACGACTATTAAAATAAGTGAAATTATTAACACAACAAACACGCAATACTGATAATATCCCTTAGAGAAACACACACATATCTCTATGGTTTTGGTGCCTACATACTCTTTAACCTGTAATTGTTAAAACCCAATATCACTATTTTGATTGTTTTTTTATCAAGTATATATTTTAATTAACAAAATAAAGATATTAATTAAAATATATAATGATTTAGTGCTGGCTTCGGTTGGAGAATTTCGAGCTTCCAGCTTTGTTCTGGACAAAACACACTGTCATTACCAGCCGGTGTCCAGAAATTGTTATTTGCCACAAACAAGCGTAAGATTGTGATTAACCCTTGAGTTAGACAACTATTTCTTCTGTTAAGTGTGATCAGTCCACGGGTCATCATTACTTCTGGGATATTAACTGCTCCCCTACAGATAGTGCAAGAGGATTCACCCAGCAGAGCTGCATATAGCTCCTCCCCTCTACGTCACTCCCAGTCATTCTCTTGCACCCAGCAACTAGATAGGTCGTGTGAGAGGACTATGGTGATTATACTTAGTTTTATATCTTCAATCAAAAGTTTGTTATTTTAAAATAGCACCGGAGTGTGTTATTACCTCTCTGGCAGAGTTTGAGGAAGAATCTACCAGAGTTTTGCTATGATTTTAGCCGGAGTAGTTAAGATCATATTGCTGTTCTCGGCCATCTGAGGAGTGAGGTAAACTTCAGATCAGGGGACAGCGGGCAGATGAATCTGCATAGAGGTATGTAGCAGTTTTTATTTTCTGACAATGGAATTGATGAGAAAATCCTGCCATACCGATATAATGTCATGTATGTATACTTTACACTTCAGTATTCTGGGAGAATGGTACTTCACTAGAATTACACTGTAAGAAAGACATAAAGCTGTTTAATAACTAGAGATTATGTTTAACGTTTTTGCTGGAATGTAAAATCGTTTTCATTTGCTGAGGTACTGAGTGAATAAATGTTTGGGCACCATTTTTCCACTTGGCAGTTGCTTAAATCTGTTTTTTCTGTCAGTTTCTGTTCTCCCTCACTGCTGTGTGTGTGGGGGAGGGGCGCTTTTACTATGCATCAAATATTTCAGTCAGCAACTCATTGTATTCCCTGCATGATCTGGTTCATCTCTACAGAGCTCAGGGGTCTTCAAAACTTATTTTGAGGGAGGTAATTTCTCTCAGCAGAGCTGTGAGAATTATAGTTTGACTGAAATAAAAACTTTTATTCTGTAATTTGTTTCCTGCTTTCAGAAATTGTTATCTTTGCTAATGGGGTTAAACCTTTGCTAAAGTTCTGTTGTTTACAAGGATTGAGGCTATAACTGTTTCAATTTATTAATTTTTAACTGTCATAGATCTTCTGTGCTTCTTAAAGGCACAGTACGTTTTAATATTATTCTATTTGAATTGTATTTCCAAGTTGCAAGTTTATTTGCTAGTGTGTTAAACATGTCTGATTCAGAAGATGATACCTGTGTCATTTGTTGCAATGCCAAAGTGGAGCCCAATAGAAATTTATGTACTAACTGTATTGATGCTACTTTAAATAAAAATCAATCTGTACAAATTGAACAAATTTCACCAAACAGCGAGGGGAGAGTTATGCCGACTAACTCGCCTCACGTGTCAGTACCTACATCTCCCGCTCAGAGGGAGGTGCGTGATATTGTAGCGCCGAGTACAGCTGGGCGGCCATTACAAATCACATTACAGGATATGGCTACTGTTATGACTGAAGTTTTGGCTAAATTACCAGAACTAAAAGGTAAGCGTGATCACTCTGGGGTGAGAACAGAGTGTGCTGATAATATTAGGGCCATGTCAGACACTGCGTCACAGGTGGCAGAACATGAGGACGGAGAACTTCATTCTGTGGGTGACGGTTCTGATCCAAACAGACTGGATTCAGATATTTCAAATTTTAAATTTAAACTGGAAAACCTCCGTGTATTACTAGGGGAGGTGTTAGCGGCTCTGAATGATTGTAACACAGTTGCAATACCAGAGAAAATGTGTAGGTTAGATAAATATTTTGCGGTACCGACGAGTACTGAGGTTTTTCCTATACCTAAGAGACTTACTGAAATTGTTACTAAGGAGTGGGATAGACCCGGTGTGCCGTTCTTACCCCCTCCGATATTTAGAAAAATGTTTCCAATAGACGCCACCACAAGGGACTTATGGCAAACGGTCCCTAAGGTGGAGGGAGCAGTTTCTACTTTAGCTAAGCGTACCACTATCCCGGTGGAGGATAGCTGTGCTTTTTCAGATCCAATGGATAAAAAGTTAGAGGGTTACCTTAAGAAAATGTTTGTTCAACAAGGTTTTATATTGCAACCCCTTGCATGCTTTGCGCCGATCACGGCTGCAGCGGCATTCTGGATTGAGTCTCTGGAAGAGAACATTGGTTCAGCTACTCTGGACGACATTACGGACAGGCTTAGAGTCCTTAAACTAGCTAATTCATTCATTTCGGAGGCCGTAGTACATCTTACTAAACTTACGGCGAAGAATTCAGGATTCGCCATTCAGGCACGCAGGGCGCTGTGGCTAAAATCCTGGTCAGCTGATGTTACTTCTAAGTCTAAATTGCTTAATATACCTTTCAAAGGGCAGACCTTATTCGGGCCCGGGTTGAAAGAGATTATCGCTGACATTACAGGAGGTAAAGGCCATGCCCTGCCTCAGGACAAAGCCAAAGCCAAGACTAGACAGTCTAGTTTTCGTTCCTTTCGTAATTTCAAAGCAGGAGCAGCATCAACTTCCTCTGCACCAAAACAGGAAGGAGCTGTTGCTCGCTACAGACAAGGCTGGAAACCTAACCAGTCCTGGAACAAGGGCAAGCAGACTAGGAAACCTGCTGCTGCCCCCAAAACAGCATGAATTGAGGGCCCCCGATCCGGGATCGGATCTAGTGGGGGGCAGACTTTCTCTCTTCGCCCAGGCTTGGGCAAGAGATGTTCAGGATCCCTGGGCGCTAGAGATAATATCTCAGGGATACCTTCTGGACTTCAAATACTCTCCTCCAAGAGAGAGATTTCATCTGTCAAGATTGTCAACAATCCAGACAAAGAAAGAGGCCTTTCTACGCTGCGTACAAGAGCTCTTGTTAATGGGAGTAATCCATCCAGTTCCACGATCGGAACAGGGACAGGGGTTTTACTCAAATCTGTTTGTGGTTCCCAAAAAAGAGGGAATTTTCAGACCAATCCTGGACTTAAAGATCCTAAACAAATTCCTAAGAGTTCCATCGTTCAAGATGGAGACTATTCGGACAATTTTACCTATGATCCAAGAGGGTCAGTACATGACCACTGTAGATTTAAAAGATGCTTACCTGCACATACCGATTCACAAAGATCATTACCGGTACCTAAGGTTTGCCTTCCTAGACAGGCATTACCAGTTTGTGGCTCTTCCATTCGGATTGGCTACAGCGCCAAGAATCTTCACAAAGGTTCTGGGTGCTCTTCTGGCGGTACTAAGACCGCGGGGAATCTCGGTAGCTCCATACCTAGACGACATTCTGATACAAGCTTCAAGCTTTCAAACTGCCAAATCTCATACAGAGTTAGTGCTGGCATTTCTAAGGTCACATGGATGGAAGGTGAACGAAAAGAAAAGTTCACTCGTTCCACTCACAAGAGTTCCCTTCCTGGGGACTCTTATAGATTCTGTAGAAATGAAGATTTACCTGACAGAGGACAGGCTATCAAGACTTCAAAGTGCTTGCCGCACTCTTCATTCCATTCAACACCCGTCAGTGGCTCAATGTATGGAGGTAATCGGCTTAATGGTAGCGGCAATGGACATAGTACCCTTTGCACGCTTACACCTCAGACCACTGCAACTGTGCATGCTAGGTCAGTGGAATGGGGATTACTCAGACTTATCCCCTTCTCTGAATCTGGATCAAGAGACCAGAAATTCTCTTCTATGGTGGCTTTCTCGGCCACACCTGTCCAGGGGGATGCCATTCAGCAGACCAGACTGGACAATTGTAACAACAGACGCCAGCCTTCTAGGTTGGGGTGCCGTCTGGAATTCCCTGAAGGCTCAGGGACTATGGAGTCAGGAGGAGAGTCTCCTGCCAATAAACATTCTGGAATTGAGAGCAGTTCTCAATGCCCTCCTGGCTTGGCCCCAGTTGACAACTCGGGGGTTCATCAGGTTTCAGTCGGACAACATCACGACTGTAGCTTACATCAACCATCAGGGAGGGACAAGAAGCTCCCTAGCTATGATGGAAGTATCAAAGATAATTCGCTGGGCAGAGTCTCACTCTTGCCACCTGTCAGCAATCCACATCCCGGGAGTGGAGAACTGGGAGGCGGATTTCTTAAGTCGTCAGACTTTTCATCCGGGGGAGTGGGAACTTCATCCGGAGGTCTTTGCCCAAATACTTCGACGTTGGGGCAAACCAGAGATAGATCTCATGGCGTCTCGACAGAACGCCAAGCTTCCTCGTTACGGGACCAGATCCAGGGATCCAGGAGCAGTCCTGATAGATGCTCTGACAGCACCTTGGGACTTCAGGATGGCTTACGTGTTTCCACCCTTCCCGTTGCTTCCTCGATTGATAGCCAGAATCAAACAAGAGAGAGCATCAGTGATTCTAATAGCACCTGCGTGGCCACGCAGGACTTGGTATGCAGACCTGGTGGACATGTCATCCTGTCCGCCTTGGTCTCTACCTCTGAAACAGGACCTTCTGATACAGGGTCCCTTCAAACATCAAAATCTAACTTCTCTGAAGCTGACTGCTTGGAAATTGAACGCTTAATTTTATCAAGACGTGGGTTTTCTGAGTCAGTTATTAGTACCTTAATACAGACTAGGAAACCTGTTACCAGAAAGATTTACCATAAGATATGGCGTAAATACCTACATTGGTGTGAATCCAAAGGTTACTCTTGGAGTAAGGTTAGGATTCCTAGGATATTGTCTTTTCTACAAGAAGGTTTAGAAAAGGGTTTATCTGCTAGTTCATTAAAGGGACAGATCTCAGCTCTGTCCATTCTGTTACACAAACGTCTGTCAGAAGTTCCTGACGTCCAGGCTTTTTGTCAGGCTTTGGCCAGGATTAAGCCTGTGTTTAAAACTGTTGCTCCACCATGGAGTTTAAACCTTGTTCTTAATGTTTTACAGGGCGTTCCGTTTGAACCCCTTCATTCCATTGATATAAAGTTGTTATCTTGGAAAGTTCTATTTTTAATGGCTATTTCCTCGGCTCGAAGAGTCTCTGAATTATCAGCCTTACATTGTGATTCTCCTTATTTGATTTTTCATTCGGATAAGGTAGTCCTGCGTACTAAACCTGGGTTCTTACCTAAGGTAGTTACTAACAGGAATATCAATCAAGAGATTGTTGTTCCTTCTTTATGCCCAAATCCTTCTTCAAAGAAGGAACGTCTACTGCACAACCTGGATGTAGTCCGGGCTCTAAAATTTTACTTGCAGGCAACTAAGGAATTCCGA
This sequence comes from Bombina bombina, assembly GCF_027579735.1. Classification (NCBI taxonomy): domain Eukaryota; kingdom Metazoa; phylum Chordata; class Amphibia; order Anura; family Bombinatoridae; genus Bombina; species Bombina bombina. Next base: position 1,202,946,654 of record NC_069501.1, on the reverse strand, counting down.
CAAACGTCTTCTCTGTTTGTCATTTACTCTGGGCAGAGGAGAGGTCAAAAAGCTTCCGCTACCTCTCTTTCTTTTTGGCTTCGTAGCATAATTCGTTTAGCTTATGAGACTGCTGGACAGCAGCCCCCTGAAAGAATTACAGCTCATTCTACTAGAGCTGTGGCTTCCACTTGGGCCTTCAAGAATGAGGCCTCTGTTGAACAGATTTGCAAGGCTGCAACTTGGTCTTCGCTTCATACTTTTTCCAAATTTTACAAATTTGACACCTTTGCTTCATCGGAGGCTATTTTTGGGAGAAAGGTTCTTCAGGCAGTGGTTCCTTCTGTATAAAGAGTCTGCCTATCCCTCCCGTCATCCGTGTACTTTTGCTTTGGTATTGGTATCCCAGAAGTAATGATGACCCGTGGACTGATCACACTTAACAGAAGAAAACATAATTTATGCTTACCTGATAAATTCCTTTCTTCTGTAGTGTGATCAGTCCACGGCCCGCCCTGTTTTTAAGGCAGGTAAATATTTTTTAATTTATACTCCAGTCACCACTTCACCCTTGGCTTTTCCTTTCTCGTTGGTCCTTGGTCGAATGACTGGGAGTGACGTAGAGGGGAGGAGCTATATGCAGCTCTGCTGGGTGAATCCTCTTGCACTTCCTGTAGGGGAGCAGTTAATATCCCAGAAGTAATGATGACCCGTGGACTGATCACACTACAGAAGAAAGGAATTTATCAGGTAAGCATAAATTATGTTTTTGTTTTGATTGGCCATTGATTCAAATGGTAACTCTGAAATTCTAATTTGCTCACTGCAGGTCTGGAAGTCATCTTCTACTTGATCAGTGTGAAAAGTACCGGCGATGTCTTCAGTGTAAAAGACGTACGACAAATTGTGGAGAAACCAATATATGGCGCGAGTCAAGATACATCCCTGGTTCTCGTTTAATGGTTTGAAAAGATGGGGAAGTTTGTCTCACTCGGAGTGTGCTACTTGTGGATATATTTAAAAACTACACAGGCATAGAATCAAATTCTGTATGCGGTTTCACTAAACAAAAGTTATGAAAGCAAATGGGAGCATCCCAAAAAAGCAAATAAAATGGTACTAACCTTGCAATTAAATCTTTTTGTTGTGGTTCTTTTAAAGTGTTATCAAATCTAAATGTCATTAAAAGGACATACAGCCCAACATTTGTCTTTCATGATTCACACAGAGGACAATTTTAAACAACTTTCCAATTTAATTCTTTGAACAAATTTTCTTTATTCTCTTGGTATCCTTTGGTTAAGAAACAGCAGAGCACTACTAGGAGCTAGCTGTGCACATCAGGTGAGCCAGTGGTAAGAGGGATATAAGTGCAGCCACCAATCACCAGCTAGCTCCCAGTAGTGCATTGCTGCCCCTTAGCCTACTTAGATATGCTTTAAAACAAAGTGTACCTAGCGAATGAAGCAATTTAGATCATATAAGTAAATCTGAATAATGAAATAACAATTGTTGTTTTTATATTTCTTTAAGTGTTCTTTAAAGAGACTAAAATGAATTTTAATACATTTTCACCACTGGAGACATTAAATTATTATTTTGTTATATTTCAATACGCGTTTTCTGTGTGACCTCTGTTTGACTACTGGAGGAAAGTTAGTATGTTTTAGTCAATGGAAATGATAGGTTTATAGTATCTGTGTAAATACAAGACATCTGTAGTCTTTCAATAAATTAACATGCTAGCTGAGTGTGACAACTTTCTGAACAAATTAACATCATGTTTCTTCAGTTGTTTTTTCATAGCCAAATATGCCCCACCACTTGCCTTGTTCGGTGTAGCCTATCCAGACTTTTTTTAATTTTCAAAACAAGCTTTATTGATTTGTTATAAAGGAAGGACAACATTACATAAATATAGCAATTTTTACAAAGGGTACATTACATTGGAAAGAGGTTTTCTGATATAAACAAATTTACCCTTCTATGTTCCCTGAGCTTCTAAGCGCTAATGTTTATCAAGTCTGAAGCAGGATATTCCTATTTACAAATTGGATGTCGTCAACTTCTTTCAATATTGTCCTTGAGCTTGCTCCAACGAGTAGAAAGACTCGTTGTATATATATAATTTCACATCTTTGGCATAACATGTTCATTGTAGCGTAACATCAGAATTATGGCCCAGATGGGCTAAAAAAAAGAAAGAGAGTAAACAAAGAAGTATTGAAGAAAGGAGAGGAGGGTGAGAAGGAGAGGGAAGAAAAAAAAAAAAAAAAGGGGAGGGGGGGTTGTGGGGTGGTGGGGGAGGGGAAGACAGGTAGGGATGGCTGAGAAGGCAGGAACAAGAGTTTTGAGGATGTTGGGGCGAGGGGGGGAAGGAAGGTGTGATGATTAGCTATAAGGGAGAGAAGATGTGCACCGATGAGGTGGGGACACTAGGATTAGGTACAGGATATGCCCCCTTTATGCTTTGGGTGAAGTTCTTATGTGTTCAGCTTTGGTTTCCTAATAGATTTCACTAAAGCCCTTTCTCCAACATAGGTGTGTCCGGTCCACGGCGTCATCCTTACTTGTGGGATATTCTCTTCCCCAACAGGAAATGGCAAAGAGTCCCAGCAAAGCTGGTCACATGATCCCTCCTAGGCTCCGCCCACCCCAGTCATTCTCTTTGCCGTTGCACAGGCAACATCTCCACGGAGATGGTTAAGAGTTTTTTGGTGTTTAAATGTAGTTTTTATTCTTCAATCAAGTGTTTGTTATTTTAAAATAGTGCTGGTATGTACTATTTACTCTGAAACAGAAAAAAGATGAAGATTTCTGTTTGTAAGAGGAAGATGATTTTAGCAGAAGTTACTAAAATCGATTGCTGTTTCCACACAGGACTGTTGAGATGAAGTAACTTCAGTTGGGGGAAACAGTTGGCAGACTTTTCTGCTTAAGGTATGACTGGCCATATTTCTAACAAGACTATGTAATGCTGGAAGGCTGTCATTTCCCCTTATGGGGACCGGTAAGCCATTTTCTTAGTTAAATAAAAGAATAAAGGGCTTCATAAGGGCTTAAAAAAACTGGTAGACATTTTTCTGGGCTAAAACGATTGCTTTGCTAGGCATATTTTGCAGATTCTAACTATTAATGGTTATTATAATCTTGGGGATTGTTTAGAAAAACGGCAGGCACTGTGTTGGACACCTTTTTCAGATGGGGGCCTTTTCTAGTTATAGACAGAGCCTCATTTTCGCGCCACTAATGCGCAGTTGTTTTTGGAGAGCAAGGCATGCAGATGCATGTGTGAGGAGCTAAGAATCACTGAAAAAGCTTATAGAAGGCATCATTTGGTATCGTATTCCCCTCTGGGCTTGGTTGGGTCTCAGCAAAGCATATAGCTGGGACTGTATAGGGGTTAAATGTAAAAACGGCTCCGGTTCCGTTAATTTAAGGGTTAAAGCTCTGAAATTTGGTGTGCAATACTTTTAATGCTTTAAGACACTGTGGTGAAATTTTGGTGAATTTCGAAACAATTCCTTCATACTTTTTCACATATTCAGTAATAAAGTGTTTTCAGTTTGAAATTTAAAGTGACAGTAACGGTTTTATTTTAAAACGTTTTTTGTGCTTTGTTGACAAGTTTAAGCCTGTTTAACATGTCTGTACCATCAGATAAGCTATGTTCTATATGTATGAAAGCCAAGGTGTCTCCCCATTTAAATTTATGTGATAATTGTGCCATAGTGTCCAAACAAAGTAGGGACAGCAATGCCACAGATAATGATATTGCCCAAGATGATTCCTCAAATGAGGGGAGTAAACATGATACTACATCATCCCCTTCTGTGTCTACACCAGTTTTGCCCACACAAGAGGCCCCTAGTACATCTAGTGCGCCAATTCTTATTACCATGCAACAATTAACGGCTGTAATGGATAACTCTATAGCAAACATTTTATCCAAAATGCCTACTTATCAGAGAAAGCGCGATTGCTCTGTTTTAAACACTGAAGAGCAAGAGGACGCTGATGATAACTGTTCTGACATACCCTCACACCAATCTGAAGGGGCCATGAGGGAGGTTTTGTCTGAGGGAGAAATTTCAGATTCAGGAAAAATTTCTCAACAAGCTGAACCTGATGTTGTGACATTTAAATTTAAATTAGAACATCTCCGCGCACTGCTTAAGGAGGTATTATCTACTCTGGATGATTGTGACAATTTGGTCATTCCAGAGAAATTATGTAAGATGGACAAGTTCCTAGAGGTTCCGGTGCCCCCCGACGCTTTTCCTATACCCAAGCGGGTGGCGGACATAGTAAATAAGGAGTGGGAAAGGCCCGGCATACCTTTTGTTCCCCCCCCTATATTTAAGAAATTATTTCCTATAGTCGACCCCAGAAAGGACTTATGGCAGACAGTCCCCAAGGTCGAGGGGGCGGTTTCTACTCTAAATAAACGCACTACTATTCCTATCGAAGATAGTTGTGCTTTCAAAGATAAAAAATTAGAAGGTTTGCTTAAAAAGATTTTTGTTCAGCAGGGTTACCTTCTACAACCAATTTCATGCATTGTTCCTGTCACTACGGCAGCGTGTTTCTGGTTCGAGGAACTAGAAAAGTCGCTCAATAAAGAATCTTCGTATGAGGAGGTTATGGACAGAGTTCAAGCACTTAAATTGGCTAACTCTTTTATTTTAGATGCCGCTTTGCAATTAGCTAGATTAGCGGCGAAAAATTCAGGGTTTGCTATCGTGGAGCGCAGAGCGCTTTGGCTAAAGTCTTGGTCAGCGGATGTGTCTTCCAAGACAAAATTGCTTAACATCCCTTTCAAGGGTAAAACATTATTTGGACCTGATTTGAAAGAGATTATTTCAGACATCACTGGGGGAAAGGGCCACGCCCTCCCACAGGATAGGTCTTTTAAGGCTAAAAATAGGCCTAATTTTCGTCCCTTTCGCAGAAACGGACCAGCCTCTAATTCTACATCCTCTAAGCAAGAGGGTAATACTTCACAACCCAAACCAGCCTGGAGACCAATGCAAGGCTAGAACAAGGGTAAGCAGGCCAAGAAGCCTACCACTGCTACCAAAACAGCATGAAGGGCTGGCCCCCGATCCGGGACCGTATCTGGTGGGGGGCAGACTTTCTCTCTTTGCTCAGGCTTGGGCAAGAGATGTTCAGGATCCTTGGGCGCTAGAGATAGTTTCTCAAGGTTATCTCCTGGAATTCAAGGAACTACCCCCAAGGGGAAGGTTCCACAGGTCTCAATTATCTTCAAACCAAATAAAAAGACAGGCATTCTTACATTGTGTAGAAGACCTGTTAAAAATGGGAGTGATTCATCCAGTTCCAATAAGAGAACAAGGGATGGGTTTTTATTCCAACCTGTTCATAGTTCCCAAAAAAGAGGGAACATTCAGACCAATTTTGGATCTCAAGATCCTAAACAAATTTCTCAAGGTTCCATCGTTCAAAATCGAAACTATTCGAACGATCCTACCTACTATCCAGGAAAATCAATTTATGACTACCGTGGATTTAAAGGATGCGTACCTACATATTCCTATCCACAAGGAACATCATCAGTTCCTAAGGTTCGCTTTTCTGGACAAGCATTACCAGTTTGTGGCACTTCCATTCGGATTAGCCACTGCTCCAAGGATTTTCACAAAGGTACTAGGGTCCCTTCTAGCGGTTCTAAGACCAAGGGGCATTGCAGTAGTACCTTACTTGGACGACATCCTGATTCAAGCGTCGTCTCTGTCAAAAGCAAAGGCTCATACGGACATCGTCCTAGCCTTTCTCAGATCTCACGGATGGAAGGTGAACAAAGAAAAATGTTCTCTGTCCCCGTCAACAAGAGTTCCCTTCTTGGGAACGATAATAGATTCCTTAGAAATGAGGATTTTTCTGACAGAGGTCAGAAAATCAAAAATTCTAAGCTCTTGTCAAGTACTTCATTCTGTTCTTCGTCCTTCCATAGCGCAGTGCATGGAAGTAATAGGATTGATGGTTGCAGCAATGGACATAGTTCCTTTTGCACGAATTCATCTAAGACCATTACAACTGTGCATGCTCAGACAGTGGAATGGGGATTATACAGACTTGTCTCCGACGATTCAAGTAGATCAAAAGACCAGAGATTCACTCCGTTGGTGGCTGACCCTGGACAATCTGTCACAGGGAATGAGCTTCCGCAGACCAGAGTGGGTCATTGTCACGACCGACGCCAGCCTGGTGGGCTGGGGCGCGGTCTGGGAACCCCTGAAAGCTCAGGGTCTATGGTCTCGGGAAGAATCTCTTCTCCCGATAAACATTCTGGAACTGAGAGCGATATTCAATGCTCTCAAAGCTTGGCCTCAACTAGCAAAGGCCAAATTCATATGGTTTCAATCAGACAACATGACGACTGTTGCATATATCAATCATCAGGGGGGAACAAGGAGTTCCCTAGCGATGGAAGAAGTGACCAAAATAATCCAATGTGCGGAGGATCACTCCTGCCACTTGTCTGCAATCCACATCCCAGGAGTGGAAAATTGGGAAGCAGATTTTCTGAGTCGTCAGACATTCCATCCGGGGGAGTGGGAACTCCATCCGGAAATCTTTGCCCAAATAATTCAATTATGGGGCATTCCAGACATGGATCTGATGGCGTCCCGTCAGAACTTCAAGGTTCCTTGCTACGGGTCCAGATCCAGGGATCCAAGGGCGACTCTAGTAGATGCACTAGTAGCACCTTGGACCTTCAACCTAGCTTATGTATTCCCACCGTTTCCTCTCATTCCCAGGCTGGTAGCCAGGATCAATCAAGAGAGGGCCTCGGTGATCTTGATAGCTCCTGCGTGGCCACGCAGGACTTGGTATGCAGACCTGGTGAATATGTCATCGGCTCCACCATGGAAGCTACCTTTGAGACAGGACCTTCTTGTTCAGGGTCCATTCGAACATCCGAATCTGGTTTCCCTCCAACTGACGGCTTGGAGATTGAACGCTTGATTTTATCAAAGCGTGGGTTTTCAGATTCTGTAATAGATACTCTGATTCAGGCTAGAAAGCCTGTAACTAGAAAAATTTACCATAAAATATGGAAAAAATATATCTGTTGGTGTGAATCTAAAGGATTCCCATGGAACAAGATAAAAATTCCTAAGATTCTATCCTTTCTACAAGAAGGTTTGGAGAAAGGATTATCTGCAAGTTCTCTGAAGGGACAGATCTCTGCTTTATCTGTTTTACTTCACAAAAGACTGGCAGCTGTGCCAGATGTTCAAGCATTTGTTCAGGCTCTGGTTAGAATCAAGCCTGTTTACAGACCTTTGACTCCTCCCTGGAGTCTAAATCTAGTTCTTTCAGTTCTTCAAGGGGTTCCGTTTGAACCCTTACATTCCGTAGATATTAAGTTATTATCTTGGAAAGTTTTGTTTTTGGTTGCAATTTCTTCTGCTAGAAGAGTTTCAGAGTTATCTGCTCTGCAGTGTTCTCCGCCCTATCTGGTGTTCCATGCAGATAAGGTGGTTTTGCGTACTAAGCCTGGTTTTCTTCCGAAAGTTGTTTCCAACAAAAATATTAACCAGGAGATAGTTGTACCTTCTTTGTGTCCGAATCCAGTTTCAAAGAAGGAACGTTTGTTACACAATTTGGACGTAGTCCGTGCTCTAAAATTCTATTTAGAGGCTACTAAAGATTTCAGACAAACATCTTCCTTGTTTGTTGTTTATTCTGGTAAAAGGAGAGGTCAAAAAGCGACTTCTACCTCTCTTTCCTTTTGGCTTAAAAGCATTATCCGATTGGCTTATGAGACTGCCGGACGGCAGCCTCCTGAAAGAATCACAGCTCACTCCACTAGGGCTGTGGCTTCCACATGGGCCTTCAAGAACGAGGCTTCTGTTGACCAGATATGTAAGGCAGCGACTTGGTCTTCACTGCACACTTTTGCCAAATTTTACAAATTTGATACTTTTGCTTCTTCGGAGGCTATTTTTGGGAGAAAGGTTTTGCAAGCCGTGGTGCCTTCCATTTAGGTGACCTGATTTGCTCCCTCCCTTCATCCGTGTCCTAAAGCTTTGGTATTGGTTCCCACAAGTAAGGATGACGCCGTGGACCGGACACACCTATGTTGGAGAAAACAGAATTTATGCTTACCTGATAAATTACTTTCTCCAACGGTGTGTCCGGTCCACGGCCCGCCCTGGTTTTTTAATCAGGTCTGATGAATTATTTTCTCTAACTACAGTCACCACGGTATCATATGGTTTCTCCTATATATATTTCCTCCTGTCCGTCGGTCGAATGACTGGGGTGGGCGGAGCCTAGGAGGGATCATGTGACCAGCTTTGCTGGGACTCTTTGCCATTTCCTGTTGGGGAAGAGAATATCCCACAAGTAAGGATGACGCCGTGGACCGGACACACCGTTGGAGAAAGTAATTTATCAGGTAAGCATAAATTCTGTTTTGCCTAACCATGTCAATGTCATCATTTCATGTGTGGCTAGCCTGCCTGTCTTAAGATAGTGATATCTTTCTAGCTTCAACAGCTCCTCTACTCTAGCTCTCCACTCTCGAATGTCTGGCACCTGAGTTGCCTTCCAGTGCCTGGGTATTAGGCCCTTCGCACTGTTTAACATGAGTAGCAGGAGTAGGTACTTGTCTTCTCCCATCACTTTAGGGAGTCCGTGATAGATCAAGTATGATGGTTTTGGTGGGATAATGACCTTTAGTATTCTGCTCATGTCTCCCAGCACCTCTTCCCAATAGGATTGTATTAGTGGACAGCTCCACCAGATATGCAAAAGGGTTCCCTCCCCACCACATCCCCTCCAGCATCCCCCACTTGTGTGTGGATAGATTTTTTGCAGTCTATGAGGGGTCATGTACCACCTGCTGAGCAATTTGAAGTGGGTTTCCTGTATTCTCATTGACACTGAGGCTCTCCTGGCCCTATCAAAGATCTTAAGCCATTCCCTATATTCTATCTCCTGGTCTAGGTCTGCCTGCCAGGCCTGTGTGTAGCTCGGGAGAGTGAATTCCCCCTTCAACAAGAGTATTTTGTATATCTGAGAGATAAGGTGGGCTGGGGTTTGGGACATCGTGCAGAGAGTTTCAAATATTGTCCTTTGCCTCGTGAGCGAGGCTCTGTCTTTGTGTGTTTTGATGTAGTGTGTTATCTGTGCCATTCTAAACCAAGAGGCAAAGATATCTGGGGCCCATTCCATCAATTCTGCGTGTGTTTTGATCTTATCTTGGTGTATTATATTGGAAATTGAGGTCTCCTGGAGAGTGTGGAACGCTCCCGGGGCATGTGGTGTGTTTTCTATTCCAAGTTCTGGATTGTCTCGAACTGGAGTGTTTGGTGAGTTATGGGAAGAAAGCTGCGGGTTTTCGCTAAGTAGTCTGTCCCATGTCACAAACAACTCCTCCACTAGGGGGTATCTCTGTACCGCAGGGGGGCGGTGCTTGGCAGGGATCCACGCTAGGGCTCCCGTGTTGTCACGGTTCAGGACCTCGTTATCCATCTGGACCCAGGCCTTGCTGCGCAAGTTCTGGCTCCACTCAACTATCCTCTGAAGGGAGATAGCTCTCTGGTATTCCTTCAGCAGAGGCACCCCCAGCCCCTCCCTCTCTCTGGGCAAGTAAATGGTCTGTTTCCTGATTCTGGGTTTTACCCCATTCCAAATGTAGGACTCCATGACTGTTTGAATTTGCCTAATGTATGGTGTGGTTGGGTGGATCGGGACTGTCTGCATCACGTACAGCACCCTCGGCAAGATATTCATTTTTACCACCCCCACCCGTCCCATCCATGAGATTGTTTTATTTTTCCAGTTGTTTAAGTCTTTGATTATGTCTCCACAGATGAGCTTATAGTTAGTGTCTGATATCTCACTGATGTTAGAGGAAATCAAAATCCCTAAGTATCTGATGGATTGCTCTGCAATTTTGATGGGGCAGTCCGTGTGGTGAGCCGCAAACACCGTGGGTTGTTCTGTAATATTTAATATTTCTGATTTCTGGGGGTTAAGCAGAAAATTGGATACTTCTCCGTAAGCGGAGAATTCCGACAGTGCTACCCTAAGTGAGCTAGGGGAGTCAGATAGCGTCAACAGAATATCATCTGCATACATTGAAAGCTTATGCTCTGTCCCCCCAATCCTTAATCCCTTAATGGTCGGATTGGCTCTTATTTTGCTCGCCAGTGCCTCGACCGTCAGGGCGAACAGCAATGGCGAGAGGGGGCATCCCTGTCTTGTTCCGTTTTGGATCTGGAAGGTGTTTGATAGCGTACCGTTGACCCGAATCTTGGCATTAGGTGTCGAGTAGAGTGACATAATCACGTTTATTATGCTGGGACCGAATCCGAACTTCTCGAGAGTGTGACGCATGAAGGCCAACTCACCCGGTCAAACGCCTTTTCTGCGTCTGTTGAGACCAGGGTGAGTGGCTGACTATGATTGTGTGCGTATGTGATCATCTGTAAGATTTTTAGAGTGTTGTCTCTCGCTTCTTGGGCGGGTATAAACCCCACCTGATCAGTAGAGATCAGGTTTGGCAAGAGCTTGTTTATTCGCGTTGCTATGACTTTGGCCAGGATCTTCACATCTGAGTTTAAAAGAGATATAGGCCTGTAATTTTCAGGTTTGTCGGGTGGTTTCCCGGGTTTGGGGATTACCGTGATGTAAGCTTCCAGCATGGAGCGTGGAAGGGTTGGGGAGTCGGATAGTGTGTTAAATAGTTTCATCAGATTTGGGGCCAGTATGTCTGCATATTTTTTGTAATACTTGAGTCCAAATCCATCCGGTCCAGGGCTTTTACCGGTGGGGAGGTCTTTGATTGCTTTTTTAATTTCCAATATGGAAATGGGAGTATCCAGTGCCTCTCTGTCCCCCTCTGTGATCTTGGGGAGGGTTACCTCCTCAAGGTATGCTATACTTTTTTCCTCCTCCCGTCCCCCTCCTTGGTGTACCTCTGCTTCTCTATGTGTTTGTTTGAGGTTGTATAATGAAGCATAGTACTGTCTAAAGGTATCCGCTATCGAGTCTGCGTCTGATTTGATATTACCCTCTTTATCCACTATCTGATGCACATGTGATTTGATTTGTTTGCGAGCTAGTGCCCTAGCGAGTAGCTTTCCTGCCTTGTCCCCCTGTTCGTAATAGAGTTGTCTCAGCTTTAGTGCTTGATTCTGGTACTCTTCCTGTAGGAATTGCATGAGTGTCTTTCTAGCAGTGATCAATGTTTTGGAATGTGCCTCATTTGTTGGCTGTGCTTTGTGTTTTGTTTCGGCATTGGTTACTTGTGTCAGTAGATTTTGATAGTGTTCCCTTCTAGCCCTTCTGAGACCCGCTCTCCTTTTGATAAGGAGGCCCCTAATAGTGCACTTGTGTGCCTCCCAAACCGTGGTTACTGGTAATTGGTCATCGGTATTGTGACGAAAGTACTCCAGGATGGCGCCACTCAGCTCCCTTCCGAACAAGGGGTCATCTAACAGGGTATCCTCTAACCTCCACATATAAGGTGCCACTGGCACAGTGGGCCATAAGATTGCGCACCCCACGGGAGCGTGATCAGACCATGTGATCTGGTGTATATTACTGCTTCTAGTGATTGTTAGCCCTATTGTGTCTGTGAACAGATAGTCTATCCTGGAGTACTTCCTGTGAGGGTGTGAATAGAAGGTGTAGTTCCTGCCTGCGGGATGATGTGTCCTCCAAATGTCATATAGACCTAGTTCTGCCAGTGAGGTATTGATGTGCTTCAGTGTCTTATGGGGGGTGCTGGAGAGGCCGTCAGAGGTGTCCAATAAGGGGACAAGTGATGCATTGAGGTCCCCCCCTACATACAGAATGCCCACTTTAAGCTCTTGTATTTTTCGGATGACTTTTGGCAGAAAGAGGTGCTGGGAGTGATTGGGGCAGTAGACATTGGCCAGGGTGATAGGCCTATGATATAGGAGCCCTGTGACCACTAAATATCTGCCCTCCGGGTCTTTGTATGCCTGTATGACCTGAAATGGCGTGTTTGCGCTAAACAATATCCCCACCCCGTTCTTTTTTTTGGGACCTGACGCAAAAATCGCCGTGGGGTATCGGTGAGAGCACCACTTTGGTTCGTGATTGACTGAAAAGTGCGTTTCTTGTAGTAATATGATATCCGCACCCATTCTGTGCATATCCCTATTGAGTATTGATCGTTTATTAGGACTGTTCATCCCCTTTACGTTTATCGTGACAAGCTCTATAGGGTGCGGTCTGTTCTGGATTGGTGCCATAGTGTGCGGGTGGGCCTGCAATAGCCCAGAGGGCCTGGGGGGGGGGCGAGGAGACGGGATGGGCTAGGAAGGGGGGTGAGTATCTATGGGAGAGAGAAGAGAAGAGGGAGAAGGGGGAGAAGGAGGAAGGGGAGAGAAAAAAAAGCGAAAAAAGGGGGGGTAATTAGAGGAGAAAAATGGGGGAGGATATGAGCTGTTATGAAGGGGGGATGGTAAGAGAATGTGGGGGGGAAAGAAAAGAAAGGTGTACTGTGTTAGACGTCAATAAACAATTAGCTGACTCCAACTAGACAGTTACTTCAATAGGTCGGGGGGGGGGTAGTTGTCCCCGTACTTTCGCTATAAACATAAACATTTGTAATTAACTTAGTAAACTAACGTTCTCTAGTTACGCATTTCTAAACGGCATATCAAACCATAACAGTAAACAACATATGAAACAAGAACTTCAAGCAGCAAGTATAGGAACAATGAATTACATAACCTGCTTAATCCGATATCCTATCCACAGGCTCATGCCTGCTCATCTTGTGGCACTCCCTTCCCAGGCTACTTCTATGTGTACCTTTACTAACAGTTCCGCCCTCCCAGCCTCCGGCGCCCGGTCCGTCGCCGGGGGCCGCAAGGGCAGGCCCCCCTTTTCTGTTTTCCATGTTATGTATGTAGGTGTGATTATGAGGAGAAGGTGTGTTGGGTCGTGAGTCTTCTGTCTGTTCCCTGTTAACTGACTAATCACACTGCAAGTACACATGCTGCCCAATAGGACATACCCATGTTGTCTAGATCCAAGTACAGTTATAAATACATAACATCAGGTAAACATTGATATCTATAAACATTTATGCAACATACGACCTGCAAGCGATCCAGGCAGCACCAGTTCTGTATTAACAGGTTATTTATGTCTTACAGTCAAGAGTTCTTTTGTTCTTTGAGTTCTTGTTCACTGTGCTAGTGGCCGGCGGTCCCCAAATGTGGGTCTCCGCTGGGCCCTGCGGTTGTCGTCATCAATGTCCTGTGGAGGGGCGATGTGGATATCCAGTGCTTGTGTGAAGCTGGGTAGGTCTTCTATAGATTTAAGGACATGTGAGGTATTGTTCTTTGTTGCTACCAGGCAGGTGGGAAAACCCCACCTATATGGGATCCTATTTTCCCTGAGGACTGCTGTAATGAACCTCATGTCCCTTCGTTTTTGCAGGGTTGTTGGGCAAAGATCGGAGTATACCTGGATTTCGGACCCTCTGAATTCTATCGGGTGCTGTGCCCTGGCAAGCCTTAGAATATCCTCTTTGTCCTTAAACGACAGCATCTTCATTATGATGTCCCTTGGCGGGGCTCTGCTTGGTGGTTTAGGCCTCAGAGCTCGGTGTGCTCTTTCTATCTGTACCTCTGAGGCAGACTCGTCCTTCTTCAGGTGTCTGACGAGTTCCTGTATGTAGCTCTGCAGGGCAGGGGGATCAACAGCTTCTGTTACGCCCCGGAGCCGGAGGTTGTTCCTCCGGCTCCTGTTCTCCAGATCCTCCACCCGATCCATGAGAGCCTGTACAGTGCCATCCTGGGCCTGCAAGCAGCTATTCTGGTGCTGTAGGTCTGAGCTCAGTGTGTCCTGTTTCTCTTCTATAATAGTGACCCGCTGATCTACAGTTTCTATATTCCTTTTAAGCTCTCCAAACATAGATTTAAAGTCCATCATGGCCTCTTTAATATCCTCTTTAGAGGATAGGTGTCTTATGTCTTCTTTTGTGAGGTAGAGTGAGCTGCATGCTTGCCCCTCAGGCTCATGTACCATTGCCATTGTCAATCGCCATAGAACAAGCCACTGAGCTGTTGTTCGTTCCTGGTAGAGCGCTTCTCTCTTTGTATGCAAATTATTATGACCCTGGGGAAGTCTCCCTATGGGTGATGGGGGAAACCAGACGTGGACTCCTTGCCCAGTGTGCTTAGAGGAATGTGGCTGCACCTCACTGACGAGGCCCATAGGAGGCCGAAACGATCGTCTGGGGTTGTCATGTTCCTTGTTCAGAGGAGAATTGCCTGGTATTTCGGGGCTGGACTGACCTTACTTGGCGGGATCAGACTGATATACTTCAGGAAAGTTTTCTTCTGTGAAAAGCACACTGGTCTAAAAGAGGCTGCCTCCGGGTGGTAAATCGCCATAGAACAAGCCACTGAGCTGTTGTTCGTTCCTGGTAGAGCGCTTCTCTCTTTGTATGCAAATTATTATGACCCTGGGGAAGTCTCCCTATGGGTGATGGGGGAAACCAGACGTGGACTCCTTGCCCAGTGTGCTTAGAGGAATGTGGCTGCACCTCACTGACGAGGCCCATAGGAGGCCGAAACGATCGTCTGGGGTTGTCATGTTCCTTGTTCAGAGGAGAATTGCCTGGTATTTCGGGGCTGGACTGACCTTACTTGGCGGGATCAGACTGATATACTTCAGGAAAGTTTTCTTCTGTGAAAAGCACACTGGTCTAAAAGAGGCTGCCTCCGGGTGGTAAATCGCCATAGAACAAGCCACTGAGCTGTTGTTCGTTCCTGGTAGAGCGCTTCTCTCTTTGTATGCAAATTATTATGACCCTGGGGAAGTCTCCCTATGGGTGATGGGGGAAACCAGACGTGGACTCCTTGCCCAGTGTGCTTAGAGGAATGTGGCTGCACCTCACTGACGAGGCCCATAGGAGGCCGAAACGATCGTCTGGGGTTGTCATGTTCCTTGTTCAGAGGAGAATTGCCTGGTATTTCGGGGCTGGACTGACCTTACTTGGCGGGATCAGACTGATATACTTCAGGAAAGTTTTCTTCTGTGAAAAGCACACTGGTCTAAAAGAGGCTGCCTCCGGGTGGTAAATCGCCATAGAACAAGCCACTGAGCTGTTGTTCGTTCCTGGTAGAGCGCTTCTCTCTTTGTATGCAAATTATTATGACCCTGGGGAAGTCTCCCTATGGGTGATGGGGGAAACCAGACGTGGACTCCTTGCCCAGTGTGCTTAGAGGAATGTGGCTGCACCTCACTGACGAGGCCCATAGGAGGCCGAAACGATCGTCTGGGGTTGTCATGTTCCTTGTTCAGAGGAGAATTGCCTGGTATTTCGGGGCTGGACTGACCTTACTTGGCGGGATCAGACTGATATACTTCAGGAAAGTTTTCTTCTGTGAAAAGCACACTGGTCTAAAAGAGGCTGCCTCCGGGTGGTAAATCGCCATAGAACAAGCCACTGAGCTGTTGTTCGTTCCTGGTAGAGCGCTTCTCTCTTTGTATGCAAATTATTATGACCCTGGGGAAGTCTCCCTATGGGTGATGGGGGAAACCAGACGTGGACTCCTTGCCCAGTGTGCTTAGAGGAATGTGGCTGCACCTCACTGACGAGGCCCATAGGAGGCCGAAACGATCGTCTGGGGTTGTCATGTTCCTTGTTCAGAGGAGAATTGCCTGGTATTTCGGGGCTGGACTGACCTTACTTGGCGGGATCAGACTGATATACTTCAGGAAAGTTTTCTTCTGTGAAAAGCACACTGGTCTAAAAGAGGCTGCCTCCGGGTGGTAAATCGCCATAGAACAAGCCACTGAGCTGTTGTTCGTTCCTGGTAGAGCGCTTCTCTCTTTGTATGCATGTACCATTGCCATTGTTACCTGCCTCGCTATGCTCTGACTCCCGCCTCCAGCTGGTGTTGTAGATTCAGAGGGGGTGAAATAGTTCTCCAAAGCTGAGGATTGTGCACTTTTTGGCAATTTGGCAGACCTTTTGCTTGACATTTCTTATTGCAGTACTGTACTTTTGTCTTTGTCTTTAATTAGGCCTAATGATCTCCTGCAGCTCTGAGTGAAGCAGGTCTCAGTGTGCACCCACTAGATATTTTAGCTTATCTTTCGTTTCAGGTCAAGATGGTCTGGTTTGTGGTGGATCACTTGTAGAATGCTGGGGCTTCTAATTTGTGTCCTGTTAAGTGTTGCAGTCTTTCTTCCTCAGCCTCCCCTAGCTCACGTTTGTATACTGTAAGTTCTTGTCAGCAGAGCAGGTATATGTATTGGTGTAGCTGTGATTATTGTTATTGTTATTAGGGGCCTTGGGTATCTTAAGTATATAATAATCGGTGTGGCCCTTCTGTCGTTTGTTGCTTACTGATGGGTGCCTCTCTTACCGTTCAGATTTTCCTCTGCAGCGTGAGGTTGCAATGTGCTCTGGGTCACGCGGGTGCGGCCCAGCGCCGCGGCACTTCTCCGCGTCCGCGTTCAAGAGGCCTTTAAGATTTTTTGTCCCAGGGGATCGCAACCACGCCGGGGATCGGGCACTCCTGTCCTTACTATGCAGGTGGGTTGGGTTGCGCTGCGAGTCTCCTAGTTCGCTCCGGGCATTTTAGGCTTCAGCGTGTGCGATGTCCGCCGGAGTGAGGGCCACCTTGCTGATCTGCTTGCTGTTGCTTCAATTTTAGGGTCCTGATTGCCCCACCGCCAGAACCGCCACTAATAGAGTTTATTTAATTCAGCATGAGAACGTTAGTTTTAGGCGAAAGTTTAAGGGGACTACAGAGCTCTAAGAGGATGCTGCCATCTTGGATTGTGGCTAAGCTCCGCCCCGCCTATCCAGACTTTTGGCTGGAGTAGACCAGGCTAGCTATTGTAATTTTGTTGGCAAAGTTTACACCCCAGAGGTTAAACACAATAGTGCCATAATAAAATGCTTGTACACATGAAAACATTTTGTTTGCAGTTTTATGTCCATATGGTGTTTAGGTTTTGTACTGCTCTAGGCACTTAAAATATGCTGCCCCTACAAAGTAAATGAGAGGAGGGAGAGAAGGGAGAGAGAAAAGAAGGAGAGGAGGGGCAGAAGGGAGGGAGAATAGAAGGAGAGGAGGGGGCAGAAGGGAGAGAGAATAGAAGGAGAAGAGGGGGCAGAAGGGAGAGAGAATAGAAGTAGAGCAGGGAGAGAAGGGAGAGAGAATAAAAGGAGAGGAGGGAGAGAAGGAGAGGAGAGAGAGAAGGGAGGGAGATAAGACAGGGGGAATAGAAGGAGAAAGAGAATAGAAGGAGAGGAGAGAGAATAAAAGAAGAGGAGCGAGAGGAGGGAAAGAATAGAAGGAGAGGAGGGAGAATAGAAGAAGAGAAGGGAGGGAGAGAGAATAGAAGGAGAGAAGGGAGGGAGGGAGAATAGAAGGAGAGGAGGGAGAGAAGGGAGAGAGAATAGAAGGAGAGGAGGGAGAGAAGGAGAGAAGGGAGGGAGAATATGAGGAGGGAGAGAAGGGAGAATAAAAGGAGAGGACGGAGAGAAGGGAGGGAGAATAGAAGGAGAGGAGGGAGAGAAGGAGAGGAGGGAGAGAAGGAAGGGAGAATAGGAGAGGAGGGAGAGAAGGGAGAATAAAAGGAGAGGACGGAGAGAAGGGAGGGAGAATAGAAGGAGAGGAGGGAGAGAAGCGAGAATAAAAGGAGAGGACGGAGAGAAGGGAGGGAGAATAGTAGAGGAGGGAGAGAAGGGAGTGAAGGGAGGAAAAAAGAGGGAGAATAGAAGAAGAGGAGAGAGAAAAGGGAGGGAGAAGAGAAGGGAGGAAGGGAAGGGAGGGAGAGAGAATAGAAGGAGAGAAGGGAGGGAGAATAGTACAGAAGGGAGAGAAGGAGAGAGATAATAGGAGAGAAGGGAGATAGAATAGAAGGAGAGGAGGTAGAGGAGATCGAGAATAGAAGAAGGGGGAGAAGAGAGGGTGAGAAGGGAGGAAGAATAGAAAAAGAGGAGGGAGAGAAGGAGAGAGAGAATAGGAGAGGAGGGAGAAAAGGGAGAGAGAATAGAAGGAGAGGTGGAAGAGAAGGGAGGGAGAATAGGAGAGGAGGGAGAGAAGGAAAGAGAAAATAGGAGGGGAGAGAGACTAGAAGGAGAGGAGGGAGAATAGAAGGAGAGAAGGGAGGGAGAATAGGAGAGGAGGGAGAGAAGGGAGGAGAATAGAAGGAGAGAAGGGAGGGAGAATAGAAGGAGAGGAGGGAGAGAAGGGAGAGGGAGAATAGAATGAGAGGAGGGAGAAAGGGGAGAGAGAATAGGAGAGGAGGGAGAGTAGAGAGAGAATAGAAGGAAGGAGGGAGGGAGGGAGAGGAAAGCGGAAGAACAGAATGAGAGGAGGGAGAGAAGGAGAGAGAGAAGTTAGGGAGGGAGAGAAGGAGAAGAGTAAGAGAAGGACAGGAGGGAGAGAGAGAGAGAGAAGGGAGGGGGGAGCATTAACATTGGAGGGGGTGACCAGAGCACTAATTATGTATGTTAACTCCTTGTGTGCCATGTTCCACGTGCACTTCCTACAGGTCTTGTTAGTGGGAGCACGGGGCAGTAAAGCAGAGTGTGGATTGGAGTAAGGTGGGAGCTGCCTCGCGTGCTAGACTGGCATGAGTTATAGTGCATGTTTTGCTGCTCATGCTGCACTGTGGTTGCTTTCACAGCACTGCACAATATGTTTATTACAGGGAAGGAGGTGGAACTGAGGCATCGCACGCCCGCCGTCAAACGCACACATCCTCATTACCAGAAGAGTGACCCCATCGTGACTGCAGCCACAGAAAGCTGCAGAAGGAAAGAGAGTTGTGAATATATATATAAAAAAATGATACAGTTACATTTGTTTTGTAGTGCATTGTTGCTCCTGAAATTTTCAACAGAGGATACCAAGAGATCAAATCAAATTAGATAATAGAAGTAAAATGGAGATTTTATAATATAGTATGTTCTATATAAATCATTAAAGTTTAATTTTAACTTTACTGTCCCTGTAAGGGGCCAGATTACAAGTGGCACGCTATTTGGTGCTTTTGCTTACTCACAAACGCCGCCAGAAGTAAACCTTTTACCCTTGCGGGTTAACTCGCTTATTCCAAGTTGAAAGTAAAAAATGGTACTTCAGGACCGTGTGGACATGCGTATATATGTGAATATATGTATATACATTCATATATAAAAATAAATACTGTACACGTGTGTATATATATATATATATATATATATATATATATATATATATATATATATATATACACACACACACACAGTATCTCACAAAAGGAAGTACACCCATTACATTTGTGTAAATATTTTATTATATCTTTTCATGTGATAACACTAAAGAAATAACACTTTGCTACAATGTAGTAGTGAGTGTACAGCCTGTATAACAGTGTAAATGTGCTGTCCCCTCAAAACAACAACACACAGCCATTAATGTCTAAACCGTTGGCAACAAAAGTGAGCCCAAAGTGTCAATATTTTGTGTGGTCACCATTATTTTCAAGCACTGCCTTAATCCTTTTGTGCATGGAGTTAACCAGATTGCCACTGGAGTCCTCTTCCTTTCCTCCATGACGACATCACAGAGCTGGTGGATGTTAGAGACCTTGTGCTCCCCCACCTTCCGTTTGAGGATGCCCCACAGATGCTAAATAGGGTTTAGGTCTGGAGACATGCTTGGCCAGTCCATCACCTTTACCCTCAGCTTGTCTTCAGCAAACTGTTTTCGGGCTTTCTTGTGCATCATCTTAAGAAGAGGCTTCCTTCTGGGACGACAGCGATGCATACCAATTTAATGCAGTGTGCGGCGTATGGTCTGAGCACTGACAGGCCGACCCCCACCCCTTCAACCTCTGCAGCAATGCTGGCAGCACTCATACGTCTATGTCCTAAAGACAACCTCTGGATGTGACGCTGAACACATGCACTCAACTTCTTTGGTCGACCATGGTGAGGCCTGTTCTGAGTAGAATCTGTCCTGTGAAACAGCTGTATGGTCTTGCCCACCGTGCTGCAGCTCAGTTTCAGGGTCTTGACAATCTTCTTATAGCCTAGGCCATGTTTATGTAGAGCAACAATTCTATTTTCAGATCCTCAGAGAGTTCTTTGCCATGAGGTGCCATGTTGAACTTCCAGTGACCAGTATGAGAGAGTGTGAGTGCGATAACACAAAATTTAACACATCTGCTCCACATTCACCCCTGAAACCTTGTAACACTAATGAGTCACATGAGACTGGGGAGGGAAAATGGCTAATTGGGCCCAATTTGGACATTTCCACTTAGGGGTGTACTAACTTTTGTTGCCAATGGTTTAGACATTAATGGCTGTGTGTTGAGTTGTTTTGAATGTTATGTAACTCCTTTTAACTATGTACATATATTGTGGCAGGATATGTAACTAATATCCAGTAACATGATGTATTTGCCCTCCCATCAATTTTAAAAAATAAAAATTATAAATAAATACAAAACATCACAATAGAGGATTTGAGAAACACAAAATAAACACTGCCACAATATGCAAAAAAAGGTATAATAGTTTTAGCACATGATCGTCACTATTTAGTCATCTCTTGCACAATAGGTACTATGTGTAGAAGGTGAACCAGAGTGAACCCAACAATTCTTGTCACACCAGCATAATAAAGTTAAAATACAGTGTCATTATTGTATTGACAACCATATTAAGCCGTCTAGAGTAGTGGGTATTGGAACTTACTCCCCCATTGTTTGTCTAAGTATTATCATACCCCAAACTACTCAATTCCAGCTGAATTAAATACAACAAATGCATGATTAGCCATCATTAGCCCTCACTGCCATATCCAGTCATTTTCTTGCAACTCTCAACTAAGATGGAGGTCGTAAGAGGACTGTGGTGTTTTATACTTAGTTTATTTCTTCAATCAAAAGTTTGTTATTTTTAAATGGTACCGGAGTGTACTGTTTATCTCAGGCAGTATTTAGAAGAAGAATCTGCCTGCGTTTTCTATGATCTTAGCAGAAGTAACTAAGATCCTTTGCTGTTCTGACATATTCTGAGGAGTGAGGTAACTTCAGAGGGGGAATAGCGTGCAGGTTTCCCTGCAATAAGGTATGTGCAATTAAAATATTTTTCTAGGGATGGAATTTGCTAGAAATGCTGCTGATACCGAAGTAATGTAAGTAAGCCTTAAATGCAGTGATAGCGACTGGTATCAGGCTTATTAATAGAGATACATACTCTTATAAAAGTGTATTTTAAAACGTTTGCTGGCATGTTTAATCGTTTTTTTACATATGTTTGGTGATAAAACTTATTGGGGCCTAGTTTTTTCCACATGGCTGGCTTGAATTTTGCCTAGAAACAGTTCCCTGAGGCTTCCCACTGTTGTAATATGAGTGGGAGGGGCCTATTTTGGCGTTTTTTTGCACAGCAAAAATTACAGACACAGACATCCAGCTTCTTCCTGCATGATCCAGGACTTCTCTGAAGGGCTCAAAAGGCTTCAAAAGTCGTATTGAGGGAGGTAAAAAGCCACAGTAGAGCTGTGGCAGTTGTGACTTTAAAAAATCTTTTTTTGTCATTTGTTATTCCGTTTTTGGTATTAAGGGGTTAATCATCCATTTGCAAGTGGGTGCAATGCTCTGCTAACTTATTACATACACTGTAAAAATTTCGTTAGTGTAACTGCATTTTTTCACTGTTATTTAAAAATTTGGGAAAATGTGTGTTTCTTAAAGGCGCAGTAACGTTTTTTATATTGCTTGTAAACTTGTTTTAAAGTGTTTTCCAAGCATGCTAGTCTGTTTAAACATGTCTGACACAGAGGAACCTACTTGTTCATTATGTTTGAAAGCCATGGTGGAGCCCCATAGGAGAATGTGTACTAAATGTATTGATTTCACCTTAAACAGTAAAGATCAGTCTTTATCTATAAAAGAATTATCACCAGAGGGTTCTGTCGAGGGGAAGTTATGCCGACTAACTCTCCCCACGTGTCAGATCCTTCGCCTCCCGCTCAGGGGACGCACGCTAATATGGCGCCAATTACATCAGGGACGCCCATAGCGATTACCTTGCAGGACATGGCTGTAATCATGAATAATACCCTGTCAGAGGTATTATCTAGATTGCCTGAATTAAGAGGCAAGCGCGATAGCTCTGGGGTTAGGAGAGATACAGAGCGCGCAAATGCTGTTAGAGCCATGTCTGATACTGCGTCACAGTATGCAGAACATGAGGACGGAGAGCTTCAGTCTGTGGGTGACATCTCTGACTCGGGGAAACCTGATTCAGAGATTTCTAATTTTAAATTTAAGCTTGAGAACCTCTGTGTATTGCTTGGGGAGGTATTAGCTGCTCTGAATGACTGTAACACAGTTGCAATTCCAGAGAAATTGTGTAGGCTGGATAGATACTATGCGGTGCTGGTGTGTACTGACGTTTTTCCTATACCTAAAAGGCTTACAGAAATTATTAGCAAGGAGTGGGATAGACCCGGTGTGCCCTTTTCCCCACCTCCTATATTTAGAAAAATGTTTCCAATAGACGCCACTACACGGGACTTATGGCAGACGGTCCCTAAGGTGGAGGGAGCAGTTTCTACTTTAGCAAAGCGTACCACTATCCCGGTTGAGGACAGTTGTGCTTTTTCAGATCCAATGGATAAAAAATTGGAGGGTTACCTTAAGAAAATGTTTATTCAACAAGGTTTTATTTTACAGCCCCTTGCATGCATTGCGCCTGTCACTGCTGCGGCGGCATTCTGGTTTGAGGCCCTGGAAGAGGCCATCCAGACAGCTCCATTGAATGAAATTATTGACAAGCTTAGAACGCTTAAGCTAGCTAACTCATTTGTTTCTGATGCCATTGTTCATTTGACTAAACTAACGGCTAAGAATTCCGGATTCGCCATCCAGGCGCGTAGGGCGCTATGGCTTAAATCCTGGTCAGCTGACGTGACTTCAAAGTCTAAATTACTCAACATTCCTTTCAAGGGGCAGACCTTATTCGGGCCTGGCTTGAAGGAAATTATTGCTGACACTACTGGAGGCAAGGGTCATACCCTTCCTCAGGACAGGGCCAAATCAAAGGCCAAACAGTCTAATTTTCGTGCCTTTCGAAATTTCAAGGCAGGAGCAGCATCAACTTCCTCCGCTTCAAAACAAGAGGGAACTGTTGCTCATTCCAGACAGGCCTGGAAACCTAACCAGTCCTGGAACAAGGGCAAGCAGGCCAGGAAGCCTGCCGCTGCCCCCAAGACAGCATGAAGGAACGGCCCCCTATCCGGAAACGGATCTAGTGGGGGGCAGACTTTCTCTCTTCGCCCAGGCGTGGGCAAGAGATGTTCAGGATCCCTGGGCGTTGGAGATCATATCTCAGGGATATCTTCTGGACTTCAAAGCTTCTCCTCCACAAGGGAGATTTCATCTTTCAAGGTTATCAGCAAACCAGATAAAGAAAGAGGCATTCCTAAGCTGTGTGCAAGACCTCCTAGTAATGGGAGTGATCCATCCAGTTCCGCAGACGGAACAAGGACAGGGATTTTATTCAAATCTGTTTGTGGTTCCCAAGAAAGAGGGAACCTTCAGACCAATCTTGGATCTAAAGATCTTAAACAAATTCCTCAGAGTTCCATCATTCAAAATGGAAACTATTCGGACCATCCTACCCATGATCCAAGAGGGTCAGTACATGACCACAGAGGACTTAAAGGATGCCTACCTTCACATACCGATTCACAAAGCTCATCATCGGTTCCTAAGGTTTGCCTTTCTAGACAGGCATTACCAATTTGTAGCTCTTCCCTTCAGGTTGGCCACTGCCCCGAGAATTTTTACAAAGGTTCTGGGCTCACTTCTGGCGGTTCTAAGACCGAGAGGCATAGCGGTGGCTCCGTATCTAGACGACATCCTGATACAGGCATCAAGCTTTCAAATTGCCAAGTCTCATACAGAGATAGTTCTGGCATTTCTGAGGTCGCATGGGTGGAAAGTGAACGTGGAAAAGAGTTCTCTATCACCACTCACAAGAGTCTCCTTCCTAGGGACTCTTATAGATTCTGTAGAGATGAAAATTTACCTGACGGAGTCCAGGTTATCAAAACTTCTAAATGCTTGCCGTGTCCTTCATTCCATTCCACGCCCGTCAGTGGCTCAGTGCATGGAAGTAATCGGCTTAATGGTAGCGGCAATGGACATAGTGCCATTTGCGCGCCTGCATCTCAGACCGCTGCAATTATGCATGCTAAGTCAGTGGAATGGGGATTACTCAGATTTGTCCCCTCTACTAAATCTGGATCAAGAGACCAGAGATTCTCTTCTCTGGTGGCTTTCTCGGGTCCATCTGTCCAAGGGTATGACCTTTTGCAGGCGAGATTGGACGATTGTAACAACAGATGCCAGCCTTCTAGGTTGGGGCGCAGTCTGGAACTCCCTGAAGGCTCAGGGATCGTGGACTCAGGAGGAGAAACTCCTCCCAATAAATATTCTGGAGTTAAGAGTAATAGTCAATGCTCTTCTAGCTTGGCCTCAGTTAGCAACACTGAGGTTCATCAGATTTCAGTCGGACAACATCACGACTGTGGCTTACATCAACCATCAAGGGGGAACCAGGAGTTCCCTAGCGATGTTAGAAGTCTCAAAGATAATTCGCTGGGCAGAGTCTCACTCTTGCCACCTGTCAGCGATCCACATCCCAGGCGTAGAGAACTGGGAGGCGGATTTTCTAAGTCGTCAGACTTTTCATCTGGGGGAGTGGGAACTCCATCCGGAGGTGTTTGCTCAACTGGTCCATCGTTGGGGCAAACCAGAACTGGATCTCATGGCGTCTCGCCAGAACGCCAAGCTTCCTTGTTACGGATCCAGGTCCAGGGACCCGGGAGCAACGCTGATAGATGCTCTAGTAGCTCCTTGGTTCTTCAACCTGGCCTATGTGTTTCCACCGTTTCCTCTGCTCCCTCGACTGATTGCCAAAATCAAACAGTAGAGAGCATCAGTGATTCTGATAGCGCCTGCGTGGCCACGCAGGACCTGGTATGCAGACCTAGTGGACATGTCATCTCTTCCACCATGGACTCTGCCTCTGAGGCAGGACCTTCTAATACAAGGTCCTTTCAATCATCCAAATCTACTTTCTCTGAGACTGACTGCATGGAGATTGAACGCTTGATTCTATCAAGGCGTGGCTTCTCCGAATCAGTCATTGATACCTTAATACAGGCTCGGAAGCCTGTCACCAGGAAAATCTACCATAAGATATGGCGTAAATATCTTTATTGGTGTGAATCCAAGAGTTACTCATGGAGTAAGGTTAGGATTCCTAGGATATTGTCCTTTCTCCAAGAGGGTTTGGACAAAGGCTTATCAGCTAGTTCTTTAAAAGGACAGATCTCTGCTCTGTCTATTCTTTTGCACAAGCGTCTGGCAGAAGTTCCAGACGTCCAGGCATTTTGTCAGGCTTTGGTTAGGATTAAGCCTGTGTTTAAAACTGTTGCTCCCCCGTGGAGCTTAAACTTGGTTCTTAAAGTTCTTCAGGGAGTTCCGTTTGAACCCCTTCATTCCATTGATATTAAACTTTTATCTTGGAAAGTTCTGTTTTTGATGGCTATTTCCTCGGCTCGAAGAGTCTCTGAGTTATCTGCCTTACATTGTGATTCTCCTTATCTGATTTTTCATTCAGACAAGGTAGTTCTGCGTACCAAACCTGGGTTTTTACCTAAGGTGGTTTCTAACAGGAATATCAATCAAGAGATTGTTGTTCCATCATTGTGTCCTAATCCTTCTTCAAAGAAGGAACGTCTTTTGCATAATCTGGACGTAGTCCTTGCCTTGAAGTTTTACTTACAGGCTACTAAAGATTTTCGTCAAACATCTGCCCTGTTTGTCGTTTACTCTGGACAGAGGAGAGGTCAAAAAGCTTTGGCAACCTCTCTCTCCTTTTGGCTTCGGAGCATAATACGCTTAGCCTATGAGACTGCTGGACAGCAGCCCCCTGAAAGGATTACAGCTCATTCTACTAGAGCTGTGGCTTCCACCAGGGCCTTTAAAAATGAGGCCTCTGTTGAACAGATTTGCAAGGCTGCGACTTGGTCTTCGCTTCACACCTTTTCAAAATGTTACAAATTTGACACTTTTGCTTCTTCGGAGGCTGTTTTTGGGAGAAAGGTTCTACAGGCAGTGGTTCCTTCCGTTTAAGTTCCTGCCTTGTCCCTCCCATCATCCGTGTACTTTAGCTTTGGTATTGGTATCCCACAAGTAATGGATGATCCGTGGACTGGATACACTTAACAAGAGAAAACATAATTTATGCTTACCTGATAAATTTATTTCTCTTGTAGTGTATCCAGTCCACGGCCCGCCCTGTCCTTTTAAGGCAGGTCTAAATTTTAATTAAACTACAGTCACCACTGCACCCTATGGTTTCTCCTTTCTCGTCTTGTTTCGGTCGAATGACTGGATATGGCAGTGAGGGGAGGAGCTATATAGCAGCTCTGCTGTGGGTGATCCTCTTGCAACTTCCTGTTGGGAAGGAGAATATCCCACAAGTAATGGATGATCCGTGGACTGGATACACTACAAGAGAAATAAATTTATCAGGTAAGCTTAAATTATGTTTTTTTTAAAAAAATTTTTTACATTTAACACAGAAAAAAGTGTGAATCAGATTACATGTCTGCAAAAGGAGGTACCCTGTGCCCACAGTCTGTGAGATGGTATGACCCCCTATTACTGTATATATATATAGTGACACTATTTAACCCTCCAGTACTGTATATAGTAAGTTAGTGACACAGTCTGTAATCTGCCGCTGAGATGGCTGGCCTGACCCTACCTGCCCAGTACTTTATAAAGTGACCACAGTAGTCAGTGACATGGTCCACCCCCCCCCCATACTGTATATAGTGGTACTGTATAGTGACACTGTTTACCCCCTGCCCCCCCATGCTGTAGTAACAAGGTCTGTAATTTGCTGGTTCCACAAACATACACAAACACACATACACACACATACATGCATAAATACACACACAGTCACATACATACACACACACATAAACACCAATGCATAAACCAGAAATACTAACCCCTGTAGTCATGTCACACTCACATGATATCAGTGCAGGCAGTGGTAGGTTAACATTTTTATTAAAAAAAAAAAATTATAAAAAAAAATATTTTTTATTTTTTTTTAGCTGGGCCTTCACCCTCAGGGGCCCAGTCGCACCTGCGACCTCTGCACCCCCTGTAGTTTCGCCCCGGCTGATTACCGTGAGGACATTGTCCATCAATTAGCAGACACATTGACATATATAAGGCTAACGTTTGACCCAACATTTCCTTAGAAAAATGAACTTGATGATACCATCTGGATGGGATTTACACAGGGATATAACTGTTAATTTTAATGCATTTATGTTGTGTTTAATGCCTCTAAGGGTGCGTGGCCGCTCTCTCTGAGTACCTCAGGCAGCCTATCAGGCTGCACAACACTGGAGAGGCGTGAAAAGTGAGACCTGAGTGGGAGTTTACAAATAGAGCAGGCTGCAGTGTTCCCTCTAAGGCCAGATTTTGTGAGAGATAAGGTAACCATACCTTGCTGTCTGCATTGTGTAGTGTTTGCTATCTGCAAGGTGTGGTTCACTAATTAACTGTTTCACTGTTGGACCGCTCACAAAATCTGGCCTTAGAGAGAACACTGGCCTTTGGTCTACCCTCCACTGAGAATAAAGCAGAAAGCTAGCAGAGACCTGAAGAGAGGATCAGGGAACGAGCTGCCATGAATCTCCTGGAGACTTGCTGTGTACGTACATACATACACACATATATATATATATATATATATATATATATACATACAGTATCTCACAAAAGTGAGTATACCCCTCACATTTTTGTAAATATTTTGTTGTATATTTTCATGAGAGAACACTGAAGAAATTACACTTTGCTACAATGTAAAGTAGTGAGTGTACAGCCTGTATAACAGTGTAAATTTGCTGTCCCCTCAAAATAACTCAACACAAAGCCATTAATGTCTAAACCGTTGGCAACAAAAGTGAGTACACCCCTAAGTGGGAATGTCCAAATTGGGCCCAATTTTCTCTCCCCGGTGTCATGTGACTCGTTAGTGTTACAAACTCTCAGGTGTGAATGGGGAGCAGGTGTGTTAAATTTGGTGTTATCACTCTCACATTCTCTCATACTGGTCACTGGAAGTTCAACATGGCACCTCATGGCAAAGAACTCTCTGAGGATCTGAAAAAAAAGAATTGTTGCTCTACATAAAGATGGCCTAAGCTATAAGAAGATTGCCAAGACACTGAAACGGCTGCAGCATGGTGAAAAAGACCATACAGGGGTTTCACAGGACAGGTTTCACTCAGAACAGTCCTCGCCATGGTCGACCAAAGAAGTTGAGTGCACATGCTCAGCGTCATATCCAGAGGGTTGTCTTTGGGAAATAGATGTATGAGTGCTGCCAGCATTGCTGCAGAAGTTGAAGGGGTGGGGGGGTCAGCCTGTCAGTGCTCAGACCATACGTCCATCAAATTGGTCTGCATGGCTGTCGTCCCAGAAGGAAGATTCTACTAAAGATTATGCACAAGAAAACCTGTAAACAGTTTGCTGAAGACAAGCAGCCTAAGGACATGGATTACTGGAACCATGTCCTGTGGTCCGATGAGACCAAGATAAACTTATTTAGTTCAGATGGTGTGAAGCGTGTGTGGCGGCAACCAGGTGAAGAGTACGAAGACAAGTGTGTCTTGCCTATAGTCAAGCATTGTGGTGGGAGTGTCATGGTCTGGGTCTGCCTGCACTGGGGAGCAACAGTTCATTGAGGGAACCATGAATACCAACATGTACTGTGACATACTGAAGCAGAGCATGATTCCCTCCCTTCAGAGACTGGGCCGCAGGGCAGTATTCCAACATGATAACAACCTCAAACACACCTCCAAGACAACCACTGCCTTGCTAAAGAAGCTGAGGGTAAAGGTGATGGACTGACCAAGCACGTCTCCAGACCTAAACCCTATTGAGCATCTGTGGGGCATCTTCAAATGGAAGGTGGAGGAGCGCAAGGTCTCTAACATCCACCAGCTCTGTGATGTCGTTATGGAGGAGTGGAAGAAGACTCCAGTGGCAACCTGTGAAGCTCTGGTGAACTCCATGCCCAAGGGGGTTAAGGCCATGCTGGAAAATAATGATGGCCACACAAAATATTGACACTTTGGGCCCAATTTGGACATTTCCACTTAAGGTTAAGGGTGTACTCACATTTGTTGCCAACGGTTTAGACATTAATGGCTGTGTGTTGAGTTATTTTGATGGGACTGCAAATTTACTACATTGTAGCAAAGTGTCATTTGTTCAGGGTTGTCACATGAAAAGATATAATAAATTATTTACAACAATGTGAGGGGTGTACTCACTTTTGTGAGATACTGTATATATATATATATATATATATATATATATATATAAAAATATATATATATATATATATAATATCCTATATTATAAAAGGCCAAGTGTGTTTGTCTGAAGCCGTCATGCGCAGTAGAGACTGCGCACGAGGACAAACAGACCTGGCCTTCTAACTGTCTTCCCCCGGCGTCGCGTGTGGTGGAGTGGGCGTGGCCGGCGGATGTGGTGTGGGCGGGGCCCAGGCATGACGTGGGTGTGACTGGGCGTGGCCGGCCGTGACATGGGCGGTGGCAGGCGGGGCCGAGCATGACGCGGGCGGGGCTGGGCGGGGCCAGGTGCCGGGTGTGTGGCTGTGCACAGTCAGTGAGTGAATCATAAGACAGAGAGCTCTAAAAAGCAGAGCGGGATAAAGAGAGGGGGGAGAGTGAGCAAGAGAGATTGGGGAGAGTGAGCAAAGGAGAGGGGGGAGATAGCACAAAAGAGAGGGGGGAGATAGCACAAAAGAGAGGGGGGAGATAGCACAAAAGAGAGGGGGGAGATAGCACAAAAGAGAGGGGGGAGATAGCACAAAAGAGAGGGGGGAGAGAGCACAAAAGAGAGGGGGGAGAGAGTACAAAAGAGAGGGGGGGGAGAGTACAAAAGAGAGGGGGGAGAGTGCACAAAAGAGAGGGGGAGAGAGCACAAAAGAGAGGGGGGAGAATGCACAAAAGAGAGGGGGGAGAGAGCTCAAAAGAGAGGGGGAGAGAGCGCAAAAGGGAGAGGGGGAGAGAGAGAGCAAAAGAGAGGGGTGAGAGAGAGAGCAAAATAGGGAGAGAGACAGCAAAAGAGAGGAGGGGAGAGAGAGAGCAAAAGAGAGGGGAGAAAGAGAGAGCAAAAGAGAGGGGAGAAAGAGAGAGCAAAAGAGAGGGAGAGAGACAGCAAAAGAGGGAGAAAGACAGCAAAAGAGAGGGGGGGGAGAGAGAGCAAAAGAGAGGGGGAGAGAGAGCAAAAGAGAGGGGAGAAAGAGAGAGCAAAAGAGAGGGGGGAGAGAGAGAGCAAAAGAGAGGGGAGAATGAGAGAGCAAAAGAGAGGGGGGAGAGAGCACAAAAGAGAGGGGGAGAGAGCGCAAAAGGGAGAGGGGAAGAGAGCGCAAAAGGGAGAGGGGGAGAGAGCGCAAAAGAGAGGGGGAGAGAGAGAGAGTGCAAAAGAGAGGGGGGAGAGAGAGAGCAAAAGAGAGGGAGAGAGAGAGCAAAAGAGGGAGAGAGACAGCAAAAAAGGGAGAGAGACAGCAAAAGAGAGGAGGGGGGAGAGAGAGAGCAAAAGAGAGGGGAGAAAGAGAGGGCAAAAGAGGGGGGAGAGAGAGAGAGCAAAAGAGAGCAGGGAGAGCGAGCAAAAGAGAGGGAGAGACACAGCAAAAGAGGGAGAAAGACAACAAAAGAGGGAGAGACACAGCAAAAGCGGGGGGGGGAGAGAGCAAAAGAGAGGGGAGAAAGAGAGAGTAAAAGAGAGGGGATATAGAGAGAGAGCAAGGGGTGGGACCGCTGTACTGCAAAAAATGGCCCGTGTACACGGGCTTTAGGACTAGTATATATATATATATATATATATATATATATATATATATTCTTCAACAAACTACAAGAGGAGAACAAGGACCATCAAAAATTTCTTAAGGCCCTGTATAGATAGGGAATCAAGCACTCTTTTTTTTATAAAATATAGCTCAAAAGTGTAGCTAAATTAAACAATTGGAATGAATCTCTGACCAGTACAATCACTGAGAACAAAAAATAATTTATTTATTAATAGTACAGAAAGAAGTAAATCCTAACTGTCTAAACATAGCAATAGGCCAGTTGTGTGCTGGCCTTGGGTATATGTTAGCAACACAAAGTAAAGTATGTTGAACAAACAATATAGTACATGTGGCCAATTAAAACCCTGAAGATGTGCACATCATAGTCATAATATTGGCAAAAATACAATCCAAAGACACCTAGTACACTGCTACACCCAAGCTGTACACGGTACCCAAGTCAATACAGGGAGTGCAGAATTATTAGGCAAATGAGTATTTTGACCACATCATCCTCTTTATGCATGTTGTCTTACTCCAAGCTGTATAGGCTCGAAAGCCTTCTACCAATTAAGCATATTAGGTGATGTGCATCTCTGTAATGAGAAGGGGTGTGGTCTAATGACATCAACACCCTATATCAGGTGTGCATAATTATTAGGCAACTTTCTTTCCTTTGGCAAAATGGGTCAAAAGAAGGACTTGACAGGCTTAGAAAAGTAAAAAATAGTGATATATCTTGCAGAGGGATGCAGCACTCTTAAAATTGCAAAGCTTCTGAAGCGTGATCATCGAACAATCAAGCGTTTCATTCAAAATAATCAACAGGGTCGCAAGAAGCGTGTGGAAAAACCAAGGCGCAAAATAACTGCCCATGAACTGAGAAAAGTCAAGCGTGCAGCTGCCAAGATGCCACTTGCCACCAGTTTGGCCATATTTCAGAGCTGCAACATCACTGGAGTGCCCAAAAGCACAAGGTGTGCAATACTCAGAGACATGGCCAAGGTAAGAAAGGCTGAAAGACGACCACCACTGAACAAGACACACAAGCTGAAACGTCAAGACTGGGCCAAGAAATATCTCAAGACTGATTTTTCTAAGGTTTTATGGACTGATGAATGAGAGTGAGTCTTGATGGGCCAGATGGATGGGCCTGTGGCTGGATTGGTAAAGGGCAGAGAGCTCCAGTCCGACTCAGACGCCAGCAAGGTGGAGGTGGAGTACTGGTTTGGGCTGGTATCATCAAAGATGAGCTTGTGGGGCCTTTTCGGGTTGAGGATGGAGTCAAGCTCAACTCCCAGTCCTACTGCCAGTTTCTGGAAGACACCTTCTTCAAGCAGTGGTACAGGAAGAAGTCTGCATCCTTCAAGAAAAACATGATTTTCATGCAGGACAATGCTCCATCACACTCGTCCAAGTACTCCACAGCGTGGCTGGCAAGAAAGGGTATAAAAGAAGAAAATCTTATGACATGGCCTCCTTGTTCACCTGATCTGAACCCCATTGAGAACCTGTGGTCCATCATCAAATGTGAGATTTACAAGGAGGGAAAACAGTACACCTCTCTGAACAGTGTCTGGGAGGCTGTGGTTGCTGCTGCACGCAATCTTGATGGTGAACAGATCAAAACACTGACAGAATCTATGGATGGCAGGCTTTTGAGTGTCCTTGCAAAGAAAGGTGGCTATATTGGTCACTGATTTGTTTTTGTTTTGTTTTTGAATGTCATAAATCTATATTTGTGAATGTTGAGATGTTATATTGGTTTCACTGGTAAAAATAAATAATTGAAATGGGTATATATTTGTTTTTTGTTAAGTTGCCTAATAATTATGCACAGTAATAGTCACCTGCACACACAGATATCCCCCTAAAATAGCTATAACTAAAAACAAACTAAAAACTACTTCCAAAACTATTCAGCTTTGATATTAATGAGTTTTTTGGGTTCATTGAGAACATGGTTGTTGTTCAATAATAAAATTAATCCTCAAAAATACAATTTGCCTTATAATTCTGCACTCCCTGTACAAGGGATAATTACCGGACAGGTAAATTTTTAGGGAACTAAGTAGTGATAGGTGCTTTGTAAAGATTTCAGGAACAACAATAATGGCAGTATAGCAACAATTACAAAGAATTACATACAAGTATGAAGAATAGCTATTGCAATGGTTATTAGCAATAAGATAGATAGTGAGTTACATACAAGTATGAAGAATAGCTATTGCAATGGTTATTAGCAATAAGATAGATAGTGGAACATAGTAATACATCCTCCATAATGAATTGCCTCAGTACAGCATTTACATAGAGACACAGCAGTTTACATAGAGATGCCTGCATATATTGAGATAAAATTCTCACAAGAGTGTATTGCTGAAGAAAACAACCAAATCACACCAGGATGATTTTCCACATATAGCGGTATTGTCTTCAGCCAGACTTAAGCAAAATGGGATAAGTGCTGCCAAAGCTGCATGCGTGTTAGTAAAGCATAGTACTTCTTATTGCTGAAGATGTTGTGTGAAAGCAGCAAACAAGCCAAATGAGCAGTGGGAGTCAGTCCAGGCTAACCCCCCATATTGCAAGTGAAAGCAGCTATATTCCTATGTTAAACCATAAGCATGCACTTATCTGATTCTGTGTCCACAATTGAGGTCCGCTGTTTGTTACCGGTTGCCTCCTGAAATACTGCCTTGTAATTGAGTCCCATGAAACAGTTTGCTGAGCCAGTTGAATGCTGCACGCTGAGAATGCAGCGTGGTAGGACTGTGTGCTTACTTCCTGGTTGGTCACATATGCGTCTGTGATCCAATGCCAGAGCACTGGGCAGAAATCACATCGCGTCAACACCCGCCTCGGGCCTTCGCGAAGGCCCGAGGCGGGTGTTGACGCGATGTGACAGCGGAACTCAATTGTGGACACCTCCAGAATCAGATAAGTGCATGCTTATGGTTTAACATAGGAATATAGCTGCTTTCACTTGCAATATGGGGGGTTAGCCTGGACTGACTCCCACTGCTCATTTGGCTTGTTTGCTGCTTTCACACAACATCTTCAGCAATAAGAAGTACTATGCTTTACTAACACGCATGCAGCTTTGGCAGCACTTATCCCATTTTGCTTAAGTCTGGCTGAAGACAATACCGCTATATGTGGAAAATCATCCTGGTGTGATTTGGTTGTTTTCTTCAGCAATACACTCTTGTGAGAATTTTATCTCAATATATGCAGGCATCTCTATGTAAACTGCTGTGTCTCTATGTAAATGCTGTACTGAGGCAATTCATTATGGAGGATGTATTACTATGTTCCACTATCTATCTTATTGCTAATAACCATTGCAATAGCTATTCTTCATACTTGCATGTAACTCACTATCTATCTTATTGCTAATAACCATTGCAATAGCTATTCTTCATACTTGTATGTAACTCACTATCTATCTTATTGCTAATAACCATTGCAATAGCTATTCTTCATACTTGCATGTAACTCACTATCTATCTTATTGCTAATAACCATTGCAATAGTTATTCTTCATACTTGCATGTAACTCACTGTGGCCTAGATTTAGAGTTCGGCGGTAGCCGTCAAAACCAGCGTTAGAGGCTCCTAACGCTGGTTTTGGGCGCCCGCTGGTATTTGGAGTCAGTGATTAAAGGGTCTAACGCTCACTTTTCAGCCGCGACTTTTCCATACCGCAGATCCCCCTTCGCCATTTGCGTAGCCTATCTTTTCAATGGGATCTTTCTAACGCCGGTATTTAGAGTCGTTTCTGAAGTGAGCGTTAGAGCTCTAACGACAAAACTCCAGCCGCCTGAAAATAGCAGGAGTTAAGAGCTTTCTGGCTAACGCCGGTTTATAAAGCTCTTAACTACTGTACCCTAAAGTACACTAACACCCATAAACTACCTATGTACCCCTAAACCGAGCTCCCCCCACATCGCCGCCACTCGATTAAAATTTTTAACCCCTAATCTGCCGACCGCCACCTACGTTATACTTATGTACCCCTAATCTGCTGCCCCTAACCCCGCCGACCCCTATATTATATTTCTTAACCCCTAACTTGCCCCCCACAACGTCGCCGCAAGCTACTTAAAATAATTAACCCCTAATCTTCTGACCGCAAATCGCCGCCACCTACGTTATCCCTATGTACCCCTAATCTGCTACCCCTAACACCGCCGACCCCTATATTATATTTATTAACCCCTAATCTGCCCCCCTCAACGTCGCCGACACCTGCCTACACTTATTAACTCCTAATCTGCCGAGCGGACCTGAGCGCTACTATAATAAAGTTATTAACCCCTAATCCGCCTCACTAACCCTATAATAAATAGTATTAACCCCTAATCTGCCCTCCCTAACATCGCCGACACCTAACTTCAATTATTAACCCCTAATCTGCCGACCGGAGCTCACCGCTATTCTAATAAATGGATTAACCCCTAAAGCTAAGTCTAACCCTAACACTAACACCCCCCTAAGTTAAATATAATTTTTATCTAACGAAATAAATTAACTCTTATTAAATAAATTATTCCTATTTAAAGCTAAATACTTACCTGTAAAATAAACCCTAATATAGCTACAATATAAATTATAATTATATTATAGCTATTTTAGGATTAATATTTATTTTACAGGCAACTTTGTATTTATTTTAACCAGGTACAATAGCTATTAAATAGTTAAGAACTATTTAATAGTTACCTAGTTAAAATAATTACAAATTTACCTGTAAAATAAATCCTAACCTAAGATATAATTAAACCTAACACTACCCTATCAATAAAATAATTAAATAAACTACCTACAATTACCTACAATTAACCTAACACTACACTATCAATAAATTAATTAAACACAATTGCTACAAATAAATACAATTAAATAAACTATCTAAAGTACAAAAAATAAAAAAGAACTAAGTTACAGAAAATAAAAAAATATTTACAAACATAAGAAAAATATTACAACAATTTTAAACTAATTACACCTACTCTAAGCCCCCTAATAAAATAACAAAGCCCCCCAAAATAAAAAATTCCCTACCCTATTCTAAATTAAAAAAGTTACAAGCTCTTTTACCTTACCAGCCCTGAACAGGGCCCTTTGCGGGGCATGCCCCAAGAATTTCAGCTCTTTTGCCTGTAAAAAAAAACATACAATACCCCCCCCCCCAACATTACAACCCACCACCCACATACCCCTAATCTAACCCAAACCCCCCTTAAATAAACCTAACACTAAGCCCCTGAAGATCTTCCTACCTTGTCTTCACCATCCAGGTATCACCGATCCGTCCTGGCTCCAAGATCTTCATCCAACCCAAGGGGGGGTTGGCGATCCATAATCCGGTGCTGAAGAGGTCCAGAAGAGGCTCCAAAGTCTTCCTCCTATCCGGCAAGAAGAGGACATCCGGACCGGCAAACATCTTCTCCAAGCGGCATCTTCGATCTTCTTCCATCCGGTGCGGAGCGGGTCCATCTTGAAGCAGGCGACGCGGATCCATCCTCTTCTTCCGATGTCTCCCTACTAATGACGGTTCCTTTAAGGGACGTCATCCAAGATGGCGTCCCTCGAATTCCGATTGGCTGATAGGATTCTATCAGCCAATCGGAATTAAGGTAGGAATTTTCTGATTGGCTGATGGAATCAGCCAATCAGAATCTAGTTCAATCCGATTGGCCGATCCAATCAGCCAATCAGATTGAGATCGCATTCTATTGGCTGATCGGAACAGCCAATAGAATGCGATCTCAATCTGATTGGCTGATTGGATCAGCCAATCGGATTGAACTAGATTCTGATTGGCTGATTCCATCAGCCAATCAGAAAATTCCTACCTTAATTCCGATTGGCTGATAGAATCCTATCAGCCAATCGGAATTCGAGGGACGCCATCTTGGATGACGTCCCTTAAAGGAACCGTCATTAGTCGGGAGACATCGGAAGAAGAGGATGGATCCGCGTCGCCTGCTTCAAGATGGACCCGCTCCGCACCGGATGGAAGAAGATCGAAGATGCCGCTTGGAGAAGATGTTTGCCGGTCCGGATGTCCTCTTCTTGCCGGATAGGAGGAAGACTTTGGAGCACCGGATTATGGATCGCCAACCCCCCCTTGGGTTGGATGAAGATCTTGGAGCCAGGACGGATCGGTGATACCTGGATGGTGAAGACAAGGTAGGAAGATCTTCAGGGGCTTAGTGTTAGGTTTATTTAAGGGGGGTTTGGGTTAGATTAGGGGTATGTGGGTGGTGGGTTGTAATGTTGGGGGGGGGGTATTGTATGTTTTTTTTTACAGGCAAAAGAGCTGAAATTCTTGGGGCATGCCCCGCAAAGGGCCCTGTTCAGGGCTGGTAAGGTAAAAGAGTTTGTAACTTTTTTAATTTAGAATAGGGTAGGGAATTTTTTATTTTGGGGGGCTTTGTTATTTTATTAGGGGGCTTAGAGTAGGTGTAATTAGTTTAAAATTGTTGTAATATTTTTCTTATGTTTGTAAATATTTTTTTATTTTCTGTAACTTAGTTCTTTTTTATTTTTTGTACTTTAGATAGTTTATTTAATTGTATTTATTTGTAGCAATTGTGTTTAATTAATTTATTGATAGTGTAGTGTTAGGTTAATTGTAGGTAATTGTAGGTAGTTTATTTAATTATTTTATTGATAGGGTAGTGTTAGGTTTAATTATATCTTAGGTTAGGATTTATTTTACAGGTAAATTTGTAATTATTTTAACTAGGTAACTATTAAATAGTTCTTAACTATTTAATAGCTATTGTACCTGGTTAAAATAATTACAAAGTTGCCTGTAAAATAAATATTAATCCTAAAATAGCTATAATATAATTATAATTTATATTGTAGCTATATTAGGATTTATTTTACAGGTAAGTATTTAGCTTTAAATAGGAATAATTTATTTAATAAGAGTTAATTTATTTCGTTAGATAAAAATTATATTTAACTTAGGGGGGTGTTAGTGTTAGGGTTAGACTTAGCTTTAGGGGTTAATACATTTATTAGAATAGCGGTGAGCTCCGGTCGGCAGATTAGGGGTTAATAATTGAAGGTAGGTGTCGGCGATGTTAGGGAGGGCAGATTAGGGGTTAATACTATTTATGATAGGGTTAGTGAGGCGGATTAGGGGTTAATAACTTTATTATAGTAGCGCTCAGGTCCGCTCGGCAGATTAGGGGTTAATAAGTGTAGGCAGGTGTCGGCGACGTTGTGGGGGGCAGATTAGGGGTTAATAAATATAACATAGGGGTCGGCGATGTTAGGGCAGCAGATTAGGGGTACATAGGGATAACGTAGGTGGCGGCGTTTTACGGAGCGGCAGATTAGGGGTTAAAAGTGTAATGCAGGGGTCAGCGATAGCGGGGGCGGCAGATTAGGGGTTAATAAGTGTAAGGCTAGGGGTGTTTAGACTCGGGGTACATGTTAGAGTGTTAGGTGCAGACGTAGGAAGTGTTTCCCCATAGGAAACAATGGGGCTGCGTTAGGAGCTGAACGCTGCTTTTTTGCAGGTGTTAGGTTTTTTTTCAGCTCAAACAGCCCCATTGTTTCCTATGGGAGAATCGTGCACGAGCACGTTTTTGATGCCGGCCGCGTCCGTAAGCAGCTCTGGTATCGAGAGTTGCATTTGCGGTAAAAATGCTCTACGCTCCTTTTTTGGAGCCTAACGCAGCATTTGTTTTAACTCTCGATACCAGAGTTAAATTTATGGTGCGGCCAGAAAAAAGCCCGCGGAGCGTTAACAGCCCTTTTACCGCCGAACTCTAAATCTAGGCCTGTCTATCTTATTGCTAATAACCATTGCAATAGCTATTCTTCATACTTGTATGTAATTCTTTGTAATTGTTGCTATACTGCCATTATTGTTGTTCCTGAAATCTTTACAAAGCACCTATCACTACTTAGATCCCTAAAAATTTACCTGTCCGGTAATTATCCCTTGTATTGACTTGGGTACTGTGTACAGCTTGGGTGTAGCAGTGTACTAGGTGTCTTTGGATTGTATTTTTGCCAATATTATGATTATGATGTGCACATCTTCAGGGTTTTAATTGGCCACATGTACTATATTGTTTGTTCAACATACTTTACTTTGTGTTGCTAACATATACCCGAGGCCAGCACACAACTGGCCTATTGCTATGTTTAGACAGTTAGGATTTACTTCTTTCTGTACTATTAATAAATAAATTATTTTTTGTTCTCAGTAATTGTACTGGTCAGAGATTCATTCCAATTGTTTAATTTAGCTACACTTTTGAGCTATTTTTTATAAAAAAAAGAGTGCTTGATTCCCTATCTATACAGGGCCTTAAGAAATTTTTGATGGTCCTTGTTCTCCTCTTGTAGTTTGTTGAAGAATAATTTTTTATAGGGTCTGCACCACATTAAAATTATAATCTAGCATAACATTAATGTTTTCTAAAGTTTGATAAAATTGTTTTTGGAAAAAGACACATTTATAGTAGCCATTTGTCCTGTACCCTTTTTGGTTTTTTATATACAGGGAGTGCAGAATTATTAGGCAAGTTGTATTTTTGAGGATTAATTTTATTATTGAACAACAACCATGTTCTCAATGAACCCAAAAAACTCATTAATATCAAAGCTGAATAGTTTTGGAAGTAGTTTTTAGTTTGTTTTTATTTATAGCTATTTTAGGGGGATATCTGTGTGTGCAGGTGACTATTACTGTGCATAATTATTAGGCAACTTAACAAAAAACAAATATATACCCATTTCAATTATTTATTTTTACCAGTGAAACCAATATAACATCTCAACATTCACAAATATACATTTCTGACATTCAAATACAAAACAAAAACAAATCAGTGACCAATATAGCCACCTTTCTTTGCAAGGACACTCAAAAGCCTGCCATCCATGGATTCTGTCAGTGTTTTGATCTGTTCACCATCAACATTGCATGCAGCAGCAACCACAGCCTCCCAGACACTGTTCAGAGAGGTGTACTGTTTTCCCTCCTTGTAAATCTCACATTTGATGATGGACCACCGGTTCTCAATGGGGTTCAGATCAGGTGAACAAGGAGGCCATGTCATTAGATTTTCTTCTTTTATACCCTTTCTTGCCAGCCACGCTGTGGAGTACTTGGACGCGTGTGATGGAGCATTGTCCTGCATGAAAATCATGTTTTTCTTGAAGGATGCAGACTTTTTCCTGTACCACTGCTTGAAGAAGGTGTCTTCCAGAAACTGGCAGTAGGACTGGGAGTTGAGCTTGACTCCATCCTCAACCCGAAAAGGCCCCACAAGCTCATCTTTGATTATACCAGCCCAAACCAGTACTCCCCCTCCACCTTGCTGGCGTCTGAGTCGGACTGGAGCTCTCTGCCCTTTACCAATCCAGCCACGGGCCCATCCATCTGGCCCATCAAGACTCACTCTCATTTCATCAGTCCATAAAACCTTAGAAAAATCAGTCTTGAGATATTTCTTGGCCCAGTCTTGACGTTTCAGCTTGTGTGTCTTGTTCAGTGGTGGTCGTCTTTCAGCCTTTCTTACCTTGGCAATGTCTCTGAGTTTTGCACACCTTGTGCTTTTGGGCACTCCAGTGATGTTGCAGCTCTGAAATATGGCCAAACTGGTGGCAAGTGGCATCTTGGCAGCTGACGCTTGACTTTTCTCAGTTCATGGGCAGTTATTTTGCGCCTTGGTTTTTCCACACGCTTCTTGCGACCCTGTTGACTATTTTGAATGAAACGCTTGATTGTTCGATGATCACGCTTCAGAAGCTTTGCAATTTTAAGAGTGCTGCATCCCTCTGCAAGATATCTCACTATTTTTGACTTTTCTGAGCCTGTCAAGTCCTTCTTTTGACCAATTTTGCCAAAGGAAAGGAAGTTGCCTAATAATTATGCACACCTGATATAGGGTGTTGATGTCATTAGACCACACCCCTTCTCATTAAAGAGATGCACATCACCTAATATGCTTAATTGGTAGTAGGCTTTCGAGCCTATACAGCTTGGAGTAAGACAACATGCATAAAGAGGATGATGTGATCAAAATACTCATTTGCCTAATAATTCTGCACTCCCTGTATATATATTTATATATATATATAAATATTGTTGCTGAATTTATTACTGATCCTGACAGAATACAAAGGGTTAATTATAAACGTACAGTATGGTGCCTTTAATAATAGCAGGAATATAATAATAATAGCAGAGAAATAGCAGGAATATAATGCAATAATAGCAGAGAAATAGCAGGAATACCCACTGGCGATTGGCTAGAAACTATAGATTAAGTAAGCCTTAATTCAATTTCTCGCTTTAATGTCTTTCAGCAGCCAAAAACGCCTCCATGAATCTAACCCACTGTCTTGACTAAAATTACATGTTTATA
The DNA here is from genome assembly GCF_027579735.1 of Bombina bombina. Taxonomy (NCBI): domain Eukaryota; kingdom Metazoa; phylum Chordata; class Amphibia; order Anura; family Bombinatoridae; genus Bombina; species Bombina bombina. The sequence continues at coordinate 1,202,905,281 of NC_069501.1, read as the reverse complement.
TATAACACAAATCTCAAAAAGCTGTTGGCTGCTTTATTGCGGGAGTGTGCTACAATTAGTTCAATGGTGCGCCCGTGACACGATTTTAAAAAAACTCCAGAGGAGCAGAAGAGTATGTCAAGGAAGGTTAATTAAGTTTTTTGGGGCTAAATCTTTATTTTTTTACAGGTGTCGTTAAAGGGACATTAAACCCAAAAAATGTATTTCATGATTCAGATTGGGAGTGGTGCCGCATTTTTGGAGATAGCAACCCCTTCAGAGACAACATAAGAATGTATTGCAGATTCATAGACGATCTGCTGTTTATCTGGAGTGGTGATTGTAGCTTAATACCTGAATTTGTCAGATATTTAAATGACAATGATGTAGGTTTGAGCTTTACATTTGAAACAGATTTGACAAGGATTAATTTTTTGGATTTAACTTTGAAAGGAACTAATGGAGAACTTATTGAGACAGGTGTTTATCACAAACCAATTTCCGGTAACAATTTGTTACATGGAAAGAGCAGTCACCCTAGGCAGATTAGGTATGCTATAGCTAAGGGACAGTTCTCACATATCAGGAGAAACTGCTCAAATGACAGGGAATTTGAACTTGAGGCGGACAAACTAAGTAAAAGATTCAGAGAGCGAGAATATCCAAAGCGAGATATAATCAAAGCAAGGAATGTAGTCAGCTCTATTCCCCGAAAAAACCCTTTTGTCCAAAAAACAGACATCCAGTAAAGAACAGTTTGAAGGGGTTTACTTTGTTACACAGTATAGTGCCCAGTACAAGTCTGTTTGTAACATAGTAAAGAAACACTTTTCAATCCTCAAAGCTGATGATAGCTTGGTAACAGTGGCTGAGAAAGGAATAAGGTGTTCATACAAAAAGAGTACTACGCTGGGCAATATTTTGGCACCCACACAATTACGCAAAACAACATCAGTTACAAGTTCATGGCTAACACATCTAGGCACGTACAAATGTGGCAGTAGTCGCTGCAAGCCATGTGAATATGTACAAGTTACACAGAATTATACATCATATGTTAATAGGAAAGAACACAAAATACAGTCCTGTGTTAAAGGTACATTAAACCCAAATTTTTTTCTTTCATGATTTAGAAAGAGAATGCAATTTTAAACATCTTTCTAATTTACTTCTATTATCTAATTTGTTTTATTCCCTTGATATTCTTTGCTGAAAAGCTTATCTATATATGCTCAGTAGCTGCTCATAGATGCCTCATGTAATTGGCTCTCCCATGTGCATTGCTATTTCTTCAGCAAAGGATATCTAACAAATTAAGCAAATTAGATAATAGAAGTAAATTGGAAAGTTGTTTAAAATTGTATTCTCTATCTTAATCATGAAAGAAAAAATGTGGGTTTAGTGTCCCTTTAACTGTAAGTCCAACTATGTGATCTATCTCATCTCATGTAATCAATGTCACCTACAATATGTAGGGTTGACCTCAAGAGATATGAGAAGTAGGATAAGAGAACATCTTTCCACAATTAATGTGGGAAAATCAACCACTCCCTTGGTGCAGCACTTTTCAACTAGACATGGTGGTAAACTGACCACGTTCCAGTGGTGTATCATTGAAAAAGTGTCGCTACCAACAAGAGGTGGAGATTTGGACCAACTTCTGGCTAAACGTGAAATCTATTGGATTTTTCAGCTAGAATCACGAGTATCTAAAGGTTTAAACTCAAAATATGGGAGTAAATACCCAGATAACTCCAGAGATTTTAAGTGAGACCAAGGTTTTATAGGATTGTAACTTAACATACTTCAACAGCCAGTTACTGAAAATTTGAATAATTCTCAAGCCCTAGACAAATAATGTTGTAAGCTCTGGGTGTAAGTAGTACGAATAATGTTAGAATGCACCCCAATATAATTTGAATATTGCTATGCCTGTAATGAATGTGTCTTTTGGCACAAATATACAGGTGAAAGATAATAAGTGAGTGTCAATATATTAGTAATATGATAATTCATTGGATGTATTCAGCATGAATGTAGAGGAGATGGGGTGTGTTAAGCCTTAAATATTATGATGAATCACTTTGTTAGCCCATAGCGAGTAACAGATAGTATACCACACTAAATGGTATGCGGTACCTAAGGTGGGCTTTACCATCAACACACACCAATACATGCATCTAGCACATAGGTGCAAATACAATATAGTACAAATAAAACATCCTTGTGGTATAGATTCATGGATATTGAACTTCTGAAAACCCAGTTGTAACCGTTACTATATAGCTTATAATCCAATTGTTCATTTTATAAACATTTGCTAAGACTAAATACAAGCCATTTATGGATAACCAATATTTTCTGATTTTAAAATAAATAATGTTTTAAGGGATTGAAACAACTGAGTAATGAAACATAATAAATAGAATCCATATGTATTAATGATATGTAAATGGTAACCGGAATTGCAAATGTATATACACTGTGTGCAGAATTATTAGGCAAATGAGTATTTTGACCACATCATCCTCTTTATGCATGTTGTCTTACTCCAAGCTGTATAGGCTCGAAAGCCTACTACCAATTAAGCATATTAGGTGATGTGCATCTCTGTAATGAGAAGGGGTGTGGTCTAATGACATCAACACCCTATATCAGGTGTGCATAATTATTAGGCAACTTCCTTTCCTTTGGCAAAATGGGTCAAAAGAAGGACTTGACAGGCTCAGAAAAGTCAAAAATAGTGAGATATCTTGCAGAGGGATGCAGCACTCTTAAAATTGCAAAGCTTCTGAAGCGTGATCATCGAACAATCAAGCGTTTCATTCAAAATTGTCAACAGGGTCGCAAGAAGCGTGTGGAAAAACCAAGGCGCAAAATAACTGCCCATGAACTGAGAAAAGTCAAGCGTGCAGCTGCCAAGATGCCACTTGCCACCAGTTTGGCCATATTTCAGAGCTGCAACATCACTGGAGTGCCCAAAAGCACAAGGTGTGCAATACTCAGAGACATGGCCAAGGTAAGAAAGGCTGAAAGACGACCACCACTGAACAAGACACACAAGCTGAAACGTCAAGACTGGGCCAAGAAATATCTCAAGACTGATTTTTCTAAGGTTTTATGGACTGATGAAATGAGAGTGAGTCTTGATGGGCCAGATGGATGGGCCCGTGGCTGGATTGGTAAAGGGCAGAGAGCTCCAGTCCGACTCAGACGCCAGCAAGGTGGAGGTGGAGTACTGGTTTGGGCTGGTATCATCAAAGATGAGCTTGTGGGGCCTTTTCGGGTTGAGGATGGAGTCAAGCTCAACTCCCAGTCCTACTGCCAGCAATGTTGATGGTGAACAGATAAAAACACTGACAGAATCCATGGATGGCAGGCTTTTGAGTGTCCTTGCAAAGAAAGGTGGCTATATTGGTCACTGATTTGTTTTTGTTTTGTTTTTGAATGTCAGAAATGTATATTTGTGAATGTTGAGATGTTATATTGGTTTCACTGGTAAAAATAAATAATTGAAATGGGTATATATTGGTTTTTTGTTAAGTTGCCTAATAATTATGCACAGTAATAGTCACCTGCACACACAGATATCCCCCTAAAATAGCTATAACTAAAAACAAACTAAAAACTACTTCCAAAACTATTCAGCTTTGATATTAATTAGTTTTTTGGGTTCAATGAGAACATGGTTGTTGTTCAATAATAAAATTAATCCTCAAAAATACAACTTGCCTAATAATTCTGCACTCCCTGTATATATCATTCTTAAGATGTATTTAACATTATATCCCCATTGTAATGCAATACAAACATTTCTGTGGCCACTACAGAGTTAAATTAGTTGTAGCAGACAGACAATTGTTTAATTTACATTTTAATTGTTGGCCATTAGCATAATGACCTTTTGCCTTTAAATTGCAGTATCAGACACAGCACATCAGGCTATGATTACGGCTCACTAAGCCGAAACGCGTAAGCCAAGTGCTTTGCCTGCTACTACTTGCAGTTTGCTATGGTGCTTCCCCTTTCGTTTTTAACCTATGTTTTCAATAAAGTTGGATTATCTTTTATAAAACCTGGAATCGGATCGTCCTTTTCTACTTGCATGATTCAGATTGAGCATACAATTTTAAGCAACATTCCAATTTACTTCTATAATCTAATTTGCTTCATTCTTTAGATATCCTTTGTTAAAGAAATAGCAATGCACATGGGTGAGCCAATTACATGAGGCAAATATGTGCAGCCACCAATCAGAAGCAACTGAGCCTATCTAGATTTGCTTTTCAGGAAAGAATATCAGGAGAATGAAGCAAATTAGATGGTGGAAGTAAATTAGAAAGTTGTTTAAAATTATATTCTCTATCTGAATCATGAAAGAAAAAATTTGGGTTTATTGTCCCTTTAATGTTACATAATTCTGCACATTGGGGGCCCATTAAGGGTTTTAGTGAGTGCTTTTCTAGTCACGGATAGAATTATTTTGATATTATATATTGTGTTGTGCTATAGCCACCACATGTCCCATCATTTTTTTTTATTTTTTAGCCGAGTGCAGTATTCTAGACATTTATATATATATTTTTAAAGAAATATATATATATATATATATATATATATATATATATATACACAGTATATATATATATATATATATATATATATTTCTTAAAAAAGAGAGAAAGTGAGTGTTCCAAATAAGGTACATTTAAATGTCTAGAATACTGCGCTCAGCTAAAAAATATAATAGCTCTATTCAGAGCAAAACATATACATGTATAAACATAAGTCTGTGGTGTCTAAATGTATTTGCCACTTTCCCTGGTGTACAAATACAGCATGTCCCAGGAACATATAATAGCATCAAGTAATAATAATGAACGTGATTACTTACAGATCGATATTCCTCTCTGAAGCGGTTTTTGGTTCCTGCTGTTGGCCTGGCGCTCTCCTCCTTAGCGTGCTTACAGATTAGCCCTTGTTTGCCCCTCCAAGGGGGGGGGGGGAGAGAGAGACTATCCAACACTCACATTCGTAGCTTCTGCAGCCTCTGTGTATCCTGCCCAGAAGGCTGACTACCTATGGTTCCTGGGACTGTTTGAGAGTCACGGACCGATGATCACTCCCCTGCAGACTTGCTACACAACTTGTGCTCACTACGGCCAATGACTGTAGTAGCAAAGAGAAGTTAGGAGCACCGGGTTAAGCGTAAAACAAGCAACTTTATTAGAATAACGTTAAAACAAAAGGGTAAACATATAACCCTTGGATAAGAACTGAGATTTTAGGTATTTAGAGCAACACAGGCCTGATGCCCTCTAGTCTAAACAAGAAGATTCCCAGATACCTTTCCAGGTCCAAGGATCCTCAGGCGGAGATGGTGGATGCTTTAGCAGTTCCTTGGTTTTACGAACCTGCTTACATTTTTCCGCCTCTGGTTCTTCTTCCAAGTGTGATCTCCAAGATCATAATGGAACAATCTTATGTGTTTCTAATAGCACCAGCATGGGCTCACAGGTTTTGGTATGCGGATCTTGTCCGGATGTCCAGTTGCCAGCCTTGGCCACTTCCTTTAAGGCCAGACCTTTTGGGGTCTATTTATCAAAGCGTCAACTGAAAATACGCTTGAATTCCGCAACGTATTTGTCGCGAGATTGATCCGCCGCAGTTATCAAAGCATCAAGATCGGCAAATGTTGAACGTTAAATACGATCCCGCGATCTGAATCCAACTCAGATCGATGCTTGCGTCATTACAGATGTTTCAAATTCAGATTCGACTCTATTTGAACCTTTTCCAAATTTATCAAACATTTAACAGGTACGCTTGTGTGTATTCCGACGCAGCGTACCTAGTTTTCAATCCGTCACCCTTGAAGTCTTGGATGCCATAGAACTTAAAGGGACAGTCAAGTAAAAAAACCTTTAATGATTTAAATAGGGCATGTAATTTTAAACAAGTTTTTAATTTACTTTTATTACCAATTTTGCTTTGTTCTCTTGGTATTCTTAGTTGAAAGCTAAATCTAGGAGGTATATATGCTAATTTTTTAGACCTTGAAGGCCACCTCTGATCTGAAAGCATTTTGACAGATTTTCACCACTAGAGGGCGTTAGTTCATGTGTTTCATATAGATAACATTGAGCTCAGGCACGTGAAGCTCCTAGGAGCAAGCACTGATTGGCTAAAAATGCAAGTCTGTCAAAAGAACTGAAATAAGGGGGCAGTTTGCAGAGCCATAGATACAAGGTAATCACAGAGGTAAAAAGTATATTATTATAACTGTTTTGAAAACAATAAATATAGAGTAAATCAAGTCTCTATATGAGGTGCGCAAAGTTCAGAAAGGCGTTCAGTAGGTGGATGTTCCCAGAATCTTCTGAAGAAGCAGGCAGCACTCTTGTATAGTGAGGGTAGGTGCCTGTGAATCAAAGAGAAAGAGAGAGGTGCCTCATGGGACAGTATCGTAACAACCAGATAAGGCAAACAATGAGGCAGCCCGTGATGGGGTATACTCACAAGGATAACGGCATATGAGGATGCCTAGTAGAGCGGGACGGGACTTTAGGTCGCCCGACAGACATACACAGCAGTGCGTGGAGACGTCAGGTCACGGGGTCCGTTCAGCCAATCAGCGGCCACAAAGAATCAGCATCAGACGTCAGAGCTGTTCCGGGAGTAGCCAATGCTAGGCTTCACGTTTGAACAGGCAGGTCAGCAGACCAATCAGGATGATGGATCAGGATAATGAAGACCAATGAAGTTGTCTAATATCGTGATCAACTGTGCACATATTTTATCTGAGTTGTGATATGTATATGTTTTAATATTATACAATGTTAAGATGAATTGTTAATAATTTTTAATTTTAAATATATCTGAAAGCCGTTGTGGCTCACATCACACACACACCTTATCTATAGGATGAATGTGATTGGCCATGTACCAATCCGTGTTTGGCTCTCTGATTGGCTTCCTATAGGGGTGTGTGAGTGAGGTCAGCATTTGATAGGTTACTAAATACTATAAGTAGAGCAAGTTGTGAGATAGGCATTATCAGCCTGATGAAACGACCCGTAGGTCGAGAAACGCGTTGCTGTTTGCCATTTGTTTTTAACTAACTCAATAAATACAAGTTTTTTTATCCATATCACTTCTTGCTCTTCATTATCCTGATCCATCATCCTGATTGGTCTGCTGACCTGCCTGTTCAAACGTGAAGCCTAGCATTGGCTACTCCCGGAAAACAGCTCTGACGTCTGATGCTGATTCTTTGTGGCCGCTGATTGGCTGAACGGACCCCGTGACCTGCGTCTCCACGCACTGCTGTGTATGTCTGTCGGGCGACCTAAAGTCCCGTCCCGCTCTACTAGGCATCCTCATATGCCGTTATCCTTGTGAGTATACCCCATCACGGGCTGCCTCATTGTTTGCCTTATCTGGTTGTTACGATACTGTCCCATGAGGCGCCTCTCTCTTTCTCTTTGATTCTTTTATTATAACTGTGTTGGTTATGCAAATGCATTGGGGAATGGCTAATAAAGGGGTTATCTACCTTTTTAAACAACAAAAATTCTGATGTTTACTATCCTTTTAATGGGAGTCTGAAAACACAGAAAGCTTATGTTCGATGCTGCAAGAGAATGAAGCATATTACATAATAAAAGTAAATTAGAAACTCTATTAAAATTGTATACCCTTTCTAAATCAAACAATATTATTGCTCCACATTTGGTGCACTGGTAGATATAGGGATACAAATTAAAAATACATTACTACTTATGGATTATGTTACAACTTTGTCTCTCATTACAAAGCAAGGGGACAATATTTCTACAAATTTGTTGAAAAGTTTTGCCCCAAACTTGTCGCACTAATAGATATAGAGATAAAAATGAAATACACAACATAATATAGCTAACTTCCTTTTTATTTTTTTGGAAAAATCAATGTGCACCATGTTTAAGCCATGCAATACAAGCCACACTCCACTTCGCACCAATTTTGACTCAACACTGTTTGCACCAATTATGACGCAAACTCCTAAACAACCCACACACTAGTGAATTTTTCAACCACTTTTGATTGGAATATGCATAATCACATGATTTATAACATCAGCCAATCTGATTCAAATATACATTTTAAACTATCACTAACTAATCAAATTGCTCAATACTTGTGCCATTGATCACTCATCAGAACTTGTAAGTGCCATTTGTTACATTGTGTATTATACTTTGAAAGTATGTATATGTGAATTTAGAATTAAAGATAAACATTGATGCTGACATTAGGACACACAGTGTAATATTTTAGACAAGGATTCTAAAATTTGAAATGATGTTTGATTCAATATAATCTTAAACTGATAGCTCAAAGGGATAGCCCACCTAACATTAAACTGTCATGATTCAGATACAGCAGACATTAAAATCACCTCTTTACTGTCATGCTATTTTCAGGGTATTTCTTCCTTCTCTTGAATTTCTTTTTCAGTAAGAAATGTCATCTTATATGCCAGCCCATTTTATCACAACTGTGAAGGGGTGGTTTTTAAAACTACAGGGAGTGCAGAATTATTAGGCAAGTTGTATTTTTGAGGATTAATTTTATTATTGAACAACAACCATGTTCTCAATGAACCCAAAAAACTCATTAATATCAAAGCTGAATATTTTTGGAAGTAGTTTTTAGTTTGTTTTTAGTTATAGCTATTTTAGGGGGATATCTGTGTGTGCAGGTGACTATTACTGTGCATAATTATTAGGCAACTTAACAAAAAGCAAATATATACCCATTTAAATTATTTATTTTTACCAGTGAAACCAATATAACATCTCAACATTCACAAATATACATTTCTGACATTCAAAAACAAAACAAAAACAAATCAGTGACCAATATAGCCACCTTTCTTTGCAAGGACACTCAAAAGCCTGCCATCCATGGATTCTGTCAGTGTTTTGATCTGTTCACCATCAACATTGCGTGCAGCAGCAACCACAGCCTCCCAGACACTGTTCAGAGAGGTGTACTTTTTTCCCTCCTTGTAAATCTCACATTTGATGATGGACCACAGGTTCTCAATGGGGTTCAGATCAGGTGAACAAGGAGGCCATGTCATTAGATTTTCTTCTTTTATACCCTTTCTTGCCAGCCACGCTGTGGAGTACTTGGACGCGTGTAATGGAGCATTGTCCTGCATGAAAATCATGTTTTTCTTGAAGGATGCAGACTTCTTCCTGTACCACTGCTTGAAGAAGGTGTCTTCCAGAAACTGGCAGTAGGACTGGGAGTTGAGCTTGACTCCATCCTCAACCCGAAAAGGCCCCACAAGCTCATCTTTGATGATACCAGCCGAAACCAGTACTCCACCTCCACCTTGCTGGCATCTGAGTCGGACTGGAGCTCTCTGCCCTTTACCAATCCAGCCACGGGCCCATCCATCTGGCCCATCAAGACTCACTCTCATTTCATCAGTCCATAAAACCTTAGAAAAATCAGTCTTGAGATATTTCTTGGCCCAGTCTTGACGTTTCAGCTTGTGTGTCTTGTTCAGTAGTGGTCGTCTTTCAGCCTTTCTTACCTTGGCCATGTCTCTGAGTATTGCACACCTTGTGCTTTTGGGCACTCCAGTGATGTTGCAGCTCTGAAATATGGCCAAACTGGTGGCAAGTGGCATCTTGGCAGCTGCACGCTTGACTTTTCTCAGTTCATGGGCAGTTATTTTGCGCCTTGGTTTTTCCACACGCTTCTTGCGACCCTGTTGACTATTTTGAATGAAACGCTTGATTGTTCGATGATCACGCTTCAGAAGCTTTGCAATTTTAAGAGTGCTGCATCCCTCTGCAAGATATCTCACTATTTTTGACTTTTCTGAGCCTGTCAAGTCCTTCTTTTGACCCATTTTGCCAAAGGAAAGGAAGTTGCCTAATAATTATGCACACCTGATATAGGGTGTTGATGTCATTAGACCACACCCCTTCTCATTACAGAGATGCACATCACCTAATATGCTTAATTGGTAGAAGGCTTTCGAGCCTATACAGCTTGGAGTAAGACAACATGCATAAAGAGGATGATGTGGTCAAAATACTCATTTGCCTAATAATTCTGCACTCCCTGCAGATTGCAATCAGGAGGGGTTATACAGGTATAGAGAGAAAACTGGCCCAGCTCTTATAATATCCATTGTTTGCAAATAAATACATATGATACCCAGATTACATGTTATATTTGCAATTATTCCTGCTCAGAATAATAATAAATGTACCCTATATACATTAGTGATATAAATAAACACAGAGATATGAAAGACAACATTGTTTAGAACAAAAAAGGAATTTAGAGACATGTAAATATGTTTTCAAAAGATTGCTGACATAACACACACACAAACATATATATTTATATACACAAGTATGTGCAAAGATATATGTACAAATTTTAGCATTAATAATCATTTATGAAAAAAATGAGATAAAAGCATATCATGACTTCTAGAAATACAAATACACATTAATGTATGTGAAAGTATCATATAACAGATATTTTTATTTTTCAAATAAATATAAAAATAACTTTCTATGAGATATTGTTTGTTGAGGTATAAATGTAGCTATTTCTTGGACATTAACAGTTGAAAAATAAAAGATTAGCTTTAGAGAAATGTGCTTGTTCATGGACAGTAATGAAATGGTATAAATAAAGTTGGGAAAAAACAGAATAACCGCGACTTCGATGACTGTTAGTTAACAACAGTCCGATGCTCTTCTCACCATACTTGACGCACGTTTTTATGTCTTTTTTTATAAATAAGGGGATCGTATTCAGATCCGCATCAGCAATGTCTGGCGAGCGTATTCACGCCGGCGAATGCACTGAGATTGACGCATTGATAAATTTACCCCTTTGTCTCAAGGGCCATTTTTCCATCAGGATCTCAAATCTCTAAATTTGAAGGCATGGAAATTGAACGTTTAGTGCTTAGTGATAGAGGTTTCTCTGACTCTGTGATTAGCACTATGCTACAGGCTCGTAAGTCTGTTTCAAGGAAGATTTATCATCGGGTTTGGAAAACCTATATTTCATGGTGTTCTACTCATTATTCTTGACACTCTTTCAGAATTCCTAGGATGTTACAGTTTCTTCAGAATGGTTTGGATAAAGGGTTGTGTGCAAATACTTTGAAAGGAAAAATTTCTGCTCTACGTTTAGATTTTTGCCTAAAGTTGTGATTTCTAACAACATTAATAGGGAAATTGTTGTTCCTTCCTTGTGTCCTAATCCTAAGAATACTCTTGAAAGGTCTTTACATTCTTTGGATGTGGTAAGAGCGTTGAAATATTAGATTGAGGCTACTAATGATTTCAGAGAGACTTCTAGTCTATTTGTTATTTTTTTCTGGTTCCTGGAAAGGTCAGAAAGCCTCTGCCATTTCTCTGGCATCTTGGTTGAAACATTTGATTCACAAAGCTTATTTGGAGGCGGGGCAGTCTCCACCTCAGAAAATTACAGCTCATTCTATTAGATCAGTTGCCACTTCTTGGGCTTTCAAGAATGAAGCTTCAGTTGATCAAATTTGCAAAGCAGCAATTTGGTGTTCTTTGCATACATTTACTAAATTTTACCATTTTGATATGTTTTTTATTCGGAAGCAGCCTTTGGTAGAAAGGTTCTTCAGGCAGCTGTCTCAGCTTGATTCTAGTGCCTTCGATTTGAGTTTTTTTTTTAATTTTTAATAAAACAATTTTTTTTGGTTTTAATTTCTCAGCAAATTTTGCAGTTTTTATTTTATCCCTCCCTCTCTAGTGACTTGTGGACTTCCACATCTTGGGTATTATATCCCATACGTCACTAGCTCACGGACTCTTGCCACTTACATGAAAGAAAACATAATTTATGCAAGTCCATGAGACCCTCCCTATATTTTTGTGGTTATGATTTTTTTTGTATAAAGCACATTATTTTTCCAGTTCCTCTTTTTTGTATGCTTTTTACTAATTTTGTTACACCTCACTACTTGGCTATATATTAAACTGAGGTATGAGTGTGGTGGGAGGTGTATTTATAGGCATTTTGAGGTTTGGGAAACTTTGCCCCTCCTGGTAGGAATGTATATCCCATACATCACTAGCTCATGGACTCTTGCCACTATGAAATAAATGAATTATCAGGTAAGTTCTTACATAAATTATGTTTTTTCTTCTACAGGACTTTGCTGACTGGATATTTTTTGTTCATTGCACCATTCTCGATACACCCTTGAAACTGTGTTACATGAAAAGTTCAGGGTAATGCAGTTTCAGATAAGCTTCTTCCAGCACATATTGCACCTACTATCATGCCACATTTAAAGTCCATTAGATCACTGCTCTTCCCCATTCTCGCTATTCTTAACTGATAGTAGGAAGATTGTTCAGCTTTATTTATACCAAAACTGTGGCTACGTGACGCGCAACATAGTGGAAGAAACCATTTATGTGCACAACTGGGCTGTACCTAATAAAGTGGCTGCACAGTGTATATATGTGTATATATATTATATATATATACACACAGTATATATATATATATATATATATATATATATATATATGGAGTTGAGTTTCAGAGTTCAGCACACATAGAATGGAGAAAAACAAAAACAAAACCAAATTATGGTGCAGTATGTCAGTACTAGGCAATCAAAAACTAAACGTGAGATTTAAATGTGCTCACCTTGTTTAACCTCAAACATGTGAGGTATGTTGGAAGCATGGAGGGGATGTAATCCCTATCTGTGGTAAAGATGTTTCCAGCTGGTATGCAGAAACTTTTAGCAGGTGGAAATCTTGATATCCCTGGAGTAGAAATATGTTGGTATTTCAGACCAACTTCTCCTCTCTGGAGTTAGGCAGACACACTTTAATTCTTTTTGCTGGATTTCTTTCCTTGTTGCTGTTTATTTATTTTCCCCTTCTTTATACTTGAAAGGCTTCTCCTCTCTGGAGTATGGTATAAACTTTATGTATGCAAACCAATTAGTGCTCAGTTTACATACTATGAGATCAATTGTGGATATTAATTGCAGCACTCATGAGATGTGTATAAATGATGCTTGCAAGGACACAAAGTGAAATTTAAAATAAAAACACTTTTATTTTCCAATGTCCAATAAAAAATGATAAACAGAAATCCTCTTTGATAATAGTCCAGATCAGGGACAGAAATAGGTGAGCAGATGAAATATAGTATATTTCTCTAAATCCGGTAGTGAGTTTTTTTCTTATCAGGGCTGGTGCAAAAACAGCTAGCTGATAAAAATTAGTGATATTGTGGTATAGGATGCTGTAAGTACAGCTGAAGGTAAATTCCTTGCATTGGTTTTGAGCTCTGAAAAGCTCCCAGAGTTCAGGTGGATAAGTTGGTGTTTATGATGGAAAACCGTAATAAATAGTTACATGAACTGCTGTAAATACAGCTAGATGATGATTCCTTGTGGTTTTTTGAGCTCTAGATAGCTCACAATATCCGGATGGATGTGGATTCTTAAGCCTGTCAGTGACAGGGTCCGTTGCTGAAGTGTTTGAAGCTTGGTCTCCCTGGACAGGAAGTGACGTCAGAAGTGGGCGTCATATATATATAGTTTTAATAAAAATTATTCAACCCCCCATTGCCAATCAGGTTTATTGTCAAAATTTACAGACTTTCAGCTGTTTGCAGTGAACAAATAATAAAAAAAAAAACAATTGAAATAGCTTAACACAACCTGTGCTTCAAGTGTTTTCCCCAAATTCAACTGAAAATGCAACTTTTAATGAATTCTGTAGTCTCAAAATGATTCAACCCCTTCATGACAAGCATCTTTAGTACTTAGTAGAGCACCCTTTTTATGTTATGACCTGCTGCAAATGAGATGCATAGCCAGACATCAGATTCTGGCAGTGTTTTTGAAGAATCTTAGCCCATTCACCATAAGCAATGGCTTTCAGTTCAGTAATATTTTTGGGTTTGCAAGCTGCAACCGCCTTCTTCAAATCCCATCAGAGATTTTCTATAGAGTTCAGGTCAGGTGACTGATGGCCACTGTAATATCTTCTAGGACTTTTTCTGCAACCAAGCCTTGGTGGAATTTGAGGTATGCTTGGGATCATTGTCCTGTTGGAAGGTCTAATGACGCCCAAGTTTCAGCTTCCTCACAAACGGCATGATGTTTTCTCCTAGGATTTCCTGATACGTCAATGAAATCATCTTGGTGTCCATGCTGCAAAGCAGCCCCAGAGCATCACAGAGCTACCACCATGTTTAACTGTAGGCAGAGTGTTCTTTTCAGAGAATGCTTCATTCTTCTTTCTCCAGACATACAGCTGATCCATCGGGCTGAAAAGTTCCAGTTTTGTTTCATCGTTCCACAGAACAGAATCCCAAAACTTCTGTGGCTTATTTATATTATTTTGAGCATATTGGAGCCAACTTTTCTTGTGCTTTTGGGGTCAGGGCTATTGACTGGATGAATAAGAAGCTCCAGCAGGCTCCTTTCTTGCTCTGCAGAATTTAATTAAATAAACTTGCTTCAATGAATATAGTGAAAAGGAATTGGCTGGTCAATTTAAGTTTATAATATGTATGAGCTGCTCAAAGGTAGCTTGAAGCCAGTATCTTGATCGTACAGCACTAAACTAGGTTGGTAAGGATGGTACACTGCATACACTTTTTTGCATCTGGCAGTTTTCAGTTATCTGAGGAGCTTGTAAGCAGAATGGCTTAGTCCATCATTCCCATCATCATAGGTTGAAGACATGCTTTCTACCAGTAATTTATTTCCTTTCGTTATTCCTCTGAGAGATGACATAGGGCTCCATTTAAGAATCTGTAAATGCAGCTTTGGAGCATCTTTGGCTGCAGCTGATAGTTAAGAAGCAGTGGTCATCTTAATCTACTACACTAACTCTTAAATGGTGTTTCTCAATCTGCCAGACTTCTCCAACCAGGGTGGTTGACAGCTGTGCGAGCACTGGTCCTTGTTGCACAAGCAGCAGCTTGGACAATGATAATTGGGGGTGGAGATAGGAGTGGAGATGTTCACCTCCGTCCGGCTGTTGTTAAATGGACCCCATATTGTGAAGAGGCATTTATGTTCAGGGAGGAATGCTCTTTATTTCTGGGAGCAAATCAAGAGACACTTTATAATCACTACAAACTATTCTCATCTTCAATGTGCAAATGGTTTTAAGAGTCAGGATGCTGAATCCTGCACTTTGCACTTCAGCTATTCTGGGATTAGTGGAGAGCCCACAATTTTCAGTTAAATTACAGGAAAGGTAGACAAAAAATGTACTGTATATTTTGTATTAAATTTTGAGTTTAAAGGGACAGTCTATTTGATTTTTTGCTTTGTTTAAAAAGACAGATAATCCCTTTATTACCCATTCCCCAGTTTTGAATAACCAACACAGTTATATTAATAACCTTTTTAACCTCTATGATTACCTTGTATCTAAGCCTCTGCAGACTGCACCCTTATTTCAGTTCTTTTAACAGACATGCATTTTAGCCAATCAAGGGAGTGAGCAAAATGTTGAACTAGCGTTGTCTAGCTGTGAAAAACTGATGAGAGACGGCCTTCAAGGGTTTAGAAATTAGCATATGAGCCTACCTAGGTTTATCTTTCAACAAAGAATACTAAAGCACAAAGCAAATTTGATGATAAAAGTCATTTGAAAAGTTGTTTAAAAATTCATGCCCTACCTGAATCATGAAAGTTTAGTTTTGACTTGACTGTCCTTTAAATGTCCTAAAATCAATCAAGCAACTGTTTATTTTGAAACTACCATTTAGAACTTAGATTGTAAGTGTTCTTGGGAGAACGCTTGTGTCTCATAAGTGCACACTATTCTGATCATCCAAGATATCATCATAACATCTCATTCATCTGCATTTTTAAACTCTTCGAACCAGGTCTTGTCTCCTGAGTCAATATGAAATGTATGTTTCTTTCGTAATAGCGTATTGTAATCCTCTGCACAGGGGTCATTTGCTCTGCTGCTTACGCATTTTACACAATATGGCTGTGCTTTACAAACAACTGATAGTAACAACCAATGCAGTAAAAAATATACATGTTGTCAATATAAGCCACAGAAGTAAAACAGTGCAGCTATGTGATAAATGACAAATACATCATTTTATTTGTAGGATTTTACATTTTAAACAGATTTCAGCAAAATCTCAAACAAAATGATTAATGATTAAAGGAAGAATCTTGATAGTAAGTATAAAATATCCAAATGGTCCTACAAAACATTACATAGTAGAACATTCAACCACATGACCGATCAGTGCATATATAATTGTCAGGATTATACAGAATTTATAACAAATGTTAGACAGATTGCCTTATGTGCAGCCAATATATATGTGACAATCCCATAACATGGTTGGGGGCTAAGTATAATGATTTTGAAACTATTATTATTTCTAAAATGTTAAAAAAAAAAATGTAAAGGTGCTAAAATAATGGGCTTAATTTTAATGGATTCACAACATTTCTATGGTAATGTTTTGCATAATACTGGAGCTTTAAATAAATATTTGAGCTGCTTCTAAAATAGCTGTTAAGCCCTCAGCTGCCACACACACACAGTACATTGTAAAAACATTTAAATAATATGTTTTGGATTGTAAAACTAATTTTACTAACAGTTTTTCAACAGTTTTTAGACCAATAGAAAAAAAACACACATCTACGTCAGAATATACAAATAAATCACTAGTGGTTGGATTTTGCAACATGGGGTATATTCTATTGCAGTTGGTAGGCTTTTCAGTACTATTTTCTACACAAATTTATCCTTAAAGTCTTTGGATATTTTTTGTTTTACAGGTAAGACTTAAATAAAGATTTGCAACAGTAACAGAATATACCCTACAAAAAGCAGATTGTCAGGTATGTTTTTTCTGAGGCCTAAACTGGATAATCAGCTACCTCACAGAAAATACAACAGTATAACGAGGTAAAAATAAAGTAAAATATTAAAAATACAATTAAAATTGGTTAAAATAAACAATACAAATAAAAAACTGCATTATGTTTGAATAACTTCAGTGCACATTTTGATAGATATGGTTGAAGGGGAATTTGGATCAAACCATATTTTTGCATGATATATATATATATATATATCATATATGTGTGTGTATGTATGTGTTTATATATAATTGTTTTGTAGTCAGTTCTACAAAATAGTGTGATATCAAATATTTATCTTATGTCACCTGTTGCTATCACCTAATACTAATTATACTATATATATCTGTGTATATATATATATATATATATATATATATATATATATATATATATATATATATATATGTGTGTGTGTATATATATGTGTGTATGTATATATATATATATATATATATATATATATATATATATATATATATATATATATCTGGAAGATAAAACACAAGCGCAACTCAGATTCAAAGTAGCTTAATGATTTATTCATAAAACTTTCCTGCGCATAAATATGTACTTACAAGAAAGTGAAATAAAATCAGCGTGTCAAGTATCAATATACCATCCGGTTTTACAGCATAGTTTATATATATTATATATATATATATATGCATTATACACTGTGAATCTCTTGAAATAGTCTGCTAAGGCGGCAGAGGAAACGCGTTGAGTCGGAGGGGATTTGGATGATTTCCTGCGCATAAATATGTACTTACAAGAAAGTGAAATAAAATCAGCGTGTCAAGTATCAATATACCATCCGGTTTGAAGGCATAGTTTATATATATATATATATATATATATATATATGCATTATACACTGTGAATCTCTTGAAATAGTCTGCTAAGGCGGCAGAGGAAACGCGTTGAGTCGGAGGGGATTTGGATGATTTGTTTTAATTCTGTTTTGGGCAATTTTAAAAGGATCGCACCAGTGAGCGGAGGGATCGTTTGCATCTCTGGAGACTCTGCTGTAAAACCGGATGGTATATTGATACTTGACACACTGATTTTATTTCACTTTCTTGTAAGTGCATATTTATGCGTAGGGAAGTTTTATGAATAAATCATTAAGCTACTTTGAATCTTGGTTGCGCTTGTGTTTTATCTTCCAGATATCTACTTCCAAGCAGAAACGCCAATGGCACGCTTTTAATTCAAGCAGCATTACCGGATTTTAAGTTTTCCACTATCTTCAAGAAGAGACTGTGTGGGATTTATTGCTGGGAACTTACCCTATTTATACACATTCAGGAATCTACAGTTGGTGACCATGAGGCTTATTTATCATATGTCTGTCGGACCTGATCCGACAGTGCGGATCAGTTCCGTCAGACATCGCTGAATGCGGAGAGCAATACGCTCTCCATATTCAGCATTGCACCAGCAGCTCTTGTGAGCTGCTGGTGCAACGCCACCCCCTGCAGACTCGCGGCCAATCAGGGGGTGTCAATCAACATGATCGTACTCGATCGGGTTGAATTTTATGGCGATTCCTGTCCGCCTCTTCAGAGCAGGCGGACAGGGCTATGGAGCAGCGGTCTTTAGATTGTTGCTTCATAACTGGTATTTCTGGTGAGCCTGTATGCTCGCCAGAAACACAGGGCCTAGATAGGCCCCTATATATATTTGCCAATAGCGGTCTATTAAGATTGCTGGTTTGCTTAACCCCCATATAAATTGCATTCTGTTTCATATCTTGTGAGCTATAAGCAGTAATTTATGCATACCCACTTACTGGGTATTATACACTGTTTATTTTGAAGCACTGAAAACCACTCTTACAGCTTTTTCTCTCATTGGCTTATCTCTGCTTCCATTCTTGCGCTGATTATTTTTGTGTGATATATATACTGTATATATACAGTATATATATATATATATATATATATATATAATAGTTTCATAGGTATGGGCACCTACGGGGTTTTAATAAGATTCAAGCTTTATTGAAGAAATAATCAAACAATCAACGTTTCGGCCCTAAATCAAGCTTTCATCAAGACAATATGTCATATTCGTATACTGTTGGATACAAGCACAGCAACGGCTACCAGCCGCACTCTCAACGTCAGAGGGACATTCTGCCTTCCCGCGATACGAATATGACATATTGTCTTTATAAAAGCCTGACTTAGGGCCGAAACATTGACTGTTTGAATATTTCTTCAATAAAGCTTGAATCTTATTTAAAACCATGTAAGTGCTCATACCTATGAAACTATTATATACTTTGAACCTTTGGATTGCACCCAGGTCACTTGTGGACTGCATAAGGTGGAGTGCTTGGTTTACTACATTGTTCTATATATATATATATATATATATATATATATATATATATATATACACACAAACACACACACACACATTCTTGGAGCGTTTAGGTGATGAATTAATCTGACAATATAGCTGATTTAAGTAAATAGAAAACAATAAATGGATTTCTCGATTACGGACTGTGTTTAGGATACAATTTCTGTATAACATGATGAAAGTCTCATATATGCACAGCGTTATCTTTTACAAGATTTTTGGAGTGCTTTTTTTAACAGTGCAACTGTAGTATAATGAGAAGAATTGAAAAAGCTGTTGCTTATTTAGACATCTTGTATCTCCATTGCTTGTTTCGGCCATTGATAGTTGTCAATGGTAAATGAGTCATAGTCAGGGCTGTAGATCAGAGACTTGACAAATGCCTTCTTGTCCTCAGGTTCAGGATACCATGATGCCAAATTATTTTTGTATGCATAGTCCACGATCTAAAAAGATAGATTTTGTTACAAAGTTTCTATTTGAGATAATGCCCTCCAGACTCGCAGCACCT